>NC_056749.1:331600590-331783090 GCF_019279795.1 Protopterus annectens | reverse complement strand
TTCATATCCTTCTTTTTTATGCAATACAAATGATCGTAAATTCTATTACGTAATTTCCTGTCCGTTTTTCCAACATAAAAACTTGGACAGGACATGCACTTTCCTATATAGACAACATGTTGGGTCTGGCAATTTCCCTTACAAAGATAAATCCTACTTCTAATAATATTCTCTAAACTAATACACTCCACTTGTAAAATGGAAGGGCACTGGTTGCAGTGTCCGCATTGCTTAGTCTCTGTCCTATGGGTGTTCCCGGAGTTATCTCTGTGATTAGACCTAATGTCAATCATTTTTTTGAAATTCATCCCTGTTTTATATACATATGTTGGTTTCTCACCCACTCTATCACAAATTCCTTCATCACTAGTAAGAATATTCCAATTACTATCTACAATCTTTCTCGCTTCCCCTACGTGATGTCCAAATTGTATTATATATGATCTGTAATATCCTGATGTACTACATTCATTTGCACTGGTTGATAATAAACACTTGCCCAAGATAGGTATATATTTATTACCCCATTCTCGTATAACATATTCGGTGATGTCCTCAATCATGGCCTCAGGATAACCTCTCTGTCTAAATAGTTTGCCAATAAAGGCCATCTCAAGAATCATATCTTCCTTTCTGGAGATCATCCTAACAGCCCTTATGCATTGCCCCTTTAAAATACTTCTTTTCTGCGTATAGGGATGATTACTGGAAAACTCTAAATAGGCATTGCAAAAAGTGTCTTTCCTATGGATCTTAGACTGAAAAGTGTGTCCATCGCTGAATATGTAAGTGTCAAGATAATTTATTCCTGTCTTACTGATGTTATAAGTAAATTATAATGGGCAAAATACACTCGGAACTGGTGATTCTAAAGGGTGAAATCACCCGGTTGTTGGAAATGATGACACTGCCTATCACTTCACGTAACACAGCTTCGGAGAAAATTGAAATTGAGGGGATGACATCACCACGTTCCGACATAGGAAGTGGTAGTTCCAAGGAGATTCCAAATGGTCAAGAAGCCCTGAAAAGGAACAATTCACAGTCCAACGGCACTTTCTATGGTAATGGAACCATTGGCAATCACATGCGTCAGTTTAATCTTTCTACTGCATCTGGTGAGGTTTCGGAGGATGTGTATATTTTGTCAGGGGCTAAACCTAAACGTATGCAACCCACACGCACCTATTCTTCCCAAGTGGGTTAAAACTTGGTAAATATGAAAGAAACTGCCACGTCCAACAGGCCATAGACGTTGGAACCTATGGATGGTATGAATAATAAATTTACTTTCAATTTAGATAATTTTTTAAAACTGCCTTATGATTTCCGGTCCGTGGATAATCATAAGAAACATAGTATTGTACAAGAAGAAGACATCACTTTAAAGGACATGATTTTTAGCTTGGGAAAGAAGCTTAACCGGATAAAAGCCTTGTAGATGGATAATTTATATTTACGCAAATGTGTGGACTGTGGCATTGTCCCTATGGGTCTACGTTTTTTTAAACAGCCCATTGGGATAGAAGTAAATGAGACCAATATATTGACTTGTAATAAAATGTTTGATGGTTTTGGTAGGCAATTTATGGAGTTCATAATATCCTGCAATGACAACAAGTTGAGTACATTATTAAAAGATGTAGAAGAACTCAATGTTGCTATAACCAATGATTTATTGTACCCACAGTGGGAGAAATTGCATGCCAAGCAATTTCACTATGTAGAAAGTAGTAGTAAAAAAATGTTTGATAGAAAATGCAAAAAATTTCTAATGGATACAACACAATATGAAAATGAAACTGCCTACAATTGGAACAAAAGAATTAATGTTAACCCTGATAGACGTGATAGGGGCAATGATGTGGACTACATGTCCAATGATCTTGACAGAGAGGAATGCCATGGGGAAGATTTTTTAGAGCAAGAAAAAAAGTGGAAGGGCAACTACAAATGGCAAGAAAACAGATGGAGACAAGGGGATCGAAGAACAAGGAATCCCCACGGGGGTTACTAGTACAGGAAGGTGAACCTACTGGTATTAGGGTCACTGATGGGGTGGTATATAGTGTAGGAGACTTCAAAATATATAATTACACACAATACCCCATAAACATTGAACACTTTGATACATTTTCGAAAGGTATGAAATATATTCCTAAAAGGAAGTTTGATCTGGTTGATACTTTAGTTGAGTTCAAGTTATTCTTGAGAAAGATAAATTTGGGTATATTTTTTCAAAATTCATCTGATAAGCATTCAAAAATGGACTGCTTAAAGAAGAAAAGTAATTTCACTCCACCCATGCACAATACCCTATCAACCTTTGAAAAGGTGGTCAGTAAGAAAATATATGAACTATATGGTAATTTACAAAAATCAGGTGATTTTTCCCGGTGGAATGTAGCAGTCGAAAAACTATTAGATTCTATATATTCTCAAAATATTAGGATTATGACTGCAGACAAGGGGGGGTGGAGTGGTATTGTATGATATGGATAATTATATTGCCAAAATATTTGACATTTTGAATAATTCCGAACAATATGAAGTAACTTCTATCAATCAGATAAATATTGCCCATAGAAGAATTGACCTATATCTAGAAGAATTTCTATTGGATGATCGAATCACATTTGAACTGTACAATTTTTTAAAAGTAGAGTACCCCATAATGGCAACTATAGTAGGAATTCCCAAAATACACAAAACATCAGGGATCTTCCTTTTAGACCCATTACCTCAGGAAGTCGTAGCAAGGCCTTTCCATTTGGTAAGGTCATTGATCAATGGTTAAAGCATATCTACAAGTTGATACCACACATTATTAAGGACTCCTGGGAATTTTTAGGGAAGTTCAAACAAGACATACGGGACCCAAATTTATTATTTGTTACCATAGATGTAAAGGATTTGTTTTCGTGCATACCTAAAGCGGATGGGGTGACTCGATTTATTAACAGCCTGAATAAATA
Source organism: Protopterus annectens (assembly GCF_019279795.1). Classification (NCBI taxonomy): domain Eukaryota; kingdom Metazoa; phylum Chordata; order Ceratodontiformes; family Protopteridae; genus Protopterus; species Protopterus annectens. The sequence continues at coordinate 331,780,115 of NC_056749.1, read as the reverse complement.
CAGTCAATTACAGTGGGACAAGATCGATATACTAACAGAATTCATCAATATTGTGCTAGATAATAACTTCATATTCTTTGAAGGGGAGTATTACAAACAAATAGCGGGTGTAGCTATGGGGGTTGCTTGTGCCCCCATATATGCCAGTCTCATCCTATTGGATTGGAAGGAGGAATTTGTATTGGAATCACCCTGGAAGGAGTACATATGTTGTTATGTCAGGTACCTGGATGACTTATTCATCCTTTGGAAGGGGGATGAGGAGAAATTGATGAATTTCATCGATTACATCAATGGTAGTACTTCCTACATGCAATTTACTTATAACATCAGTAAGACAGGAATAAATTATCTTGACACTTACATATTCAGCGATGGACACACTTTTCAGTCTAAGATCTATAGGAAAGACACTTTTTGCAATGCCTATTTAGAGTTTTCCAGTATTCATCCTATATGCAGAAAAGAAGTATTTTAAAGGGGCAATGCATACGGGCTGCTAGGATGACCTCCAGAAAGGAAGATATGATTCTTGAGATGGCCTTTATTGGCAAACTATTTAGACAGAGAAGTTATCCTGAGGCCATGATCAAGGACATCACCGAATATGTTATACGAGAATGGGGTAATAAATATATACCTATCTTGGGCAAGTGTTTATTGTCAACCAGTGCAAATGAATGTAGTACATCAGGATATCACAGGTCATATATAATACAATTTGGACATCACGTAGGGGAAGTGAGAAAGATTGTAGATAGTAATTGGAATATTCTTACTAGTGATGAAGGAATTTGTGATAGAGTGGGTGACAAACCAACATATGTATATAAAACAGGGATGAATTTCAAAAAAAATGATTGACATTAGGTCTAATCACAGAGATAATTCCGGGAACACCCATAGGACAGGGACTAAGCAATGCGGACACTGCAACCAGTGCCCTTCCATTTTACAAGTGGAGTGTATTAGTTTAGAGAATATTATTAGAAGTGGGATTTATCTTTGTAAGGGAAATTGCCAGACCCAACATGTTGTCTATATAGTTAAGTGCATGTCCTGTCCAAGTTTTTATGTTGAAAAAACGGACAGGAAATTACGTAATAGAATTTACGATCATTTGTATTGCATAAAAAAGAAGGATATGAATAATGCACTATACAGACATTTAGCTGGTAGTGCTGGTTGTAACACCTTCAAATTTGCCATTCTTGAAGTAGTTAGGAACAACCCCGGGGGGTAACATCAAGGCAATTTTGGGGGAAAAAGAGATCAAATGGCAGTTAAAGCTAAATGTGGCAATTCCACCAGGTATCAATGAAAATATTCCTACTAAGCCCCTTATAAAAAATTAACAATGTTGTAGTTTTGTCAGAGAGAGACATATAGACATATATACATATACATTCAATCAAATATGTATATAAAATAATTTTTCATTGTTAAATATAGGCATTTATATACTTTGGTAATGCACAATATATTTAGGCAGGTCATAACTATATATTGTATTTGTTATGTAATTAGTATTTACTGTAGGATTATATCTTACATTTGATATTGTTCCTTTTATGCACTCCATGCATTTGTCATATTTTATATGAAACATTCATCTAGTATGTATTATTAGAGTTGGGGTATGGTTCATATTCCACCGACAGAGAACTTTTATTATATGATTGAATTTTGATGCTGTTTTAGGCATTTTTTAACCATTATTAATACTGATAATATTTAGAAGGCTGTTTATATGGGTTTTACCAAATCTATGTTCTTATGTCTTTAAAACGTAATGGTAGTTTAATTGGTCAGGTGGTGTTTTAGGCGGGAATTTTAAAATATTTAAGAGACAAGGTTTGATATATTCAGTGTTCTGATGAAATCTACATTGGGTAGATGAAAGCGCTCAACCTTCGTTTTGTATTTCAATAAAAGAAGTTCTTTGTGACATATTTGTGGATCGTGGTTTGTTCTGGGAACAGTTTTTGGTGCTGTCTTTCTTCTAGTGTTGAGTTCCTTGAACATTCGTTGTTGATATTTCTAGTACTGTTAAAGTTTTTGAAATTTAAACATGAAATATCTTTTTCACAAATTACATTATTGGATGATGTTTTAACATCTAAGAATGTAGTAGGGTGCATAGAAAGACAGTCGCATAGCAAATTGATTAAAAAGAATAATTATTTACATCGTACGAGTATGCACCTCTCTTTCATGCTTAAAAATATTGTTAAGAGTCAGATGTACCGTGTTGCTAGACTTAATACCTCTGATTCAAATATGCTTAAATAACTGAAGTCCATGGCTGTTGATTTTCATAAATGTGATTATCATAATAGAGAAATCAAATTAGGTTATTAGAATGTAATTCAACAATGTAGAGGTTTGGCAAAACCTACGTTTTTCCAGCTGAACTGGGGAAATTAAAGGTTAAAAATGGTAAAGAAGAAGTAAGGTGTATGTTGACATATAACAAAAATACTTATAAGGTACAACAGGTCATAAATAAATATGGTCTATTTTAACTGATACACCAGAGCTCAGCACTATTGTACCATCACAACCTAAGTTTAGTTATAAATGCAGTACTTCTCTTAAACAAGTTCTATGTTACAAAGAGCACCCAAAGAACTATCTTAGCTTTTTGAGTGTAAAATCCAGGACCTTTAAATGTAATGATTGTACCTGTTGTAATTATATTTATTCTGAAAAGGACTTCAAACATCCACTAATGGATCATAATTTTGTTTTAAAAGCCTATGGTAATTGTAATACACAAAATGTAGAATATATTGAGCTATGTGTAGCATATGATGGATATTATATAGACATGACTACTAGGAAGCTAAAAGAGAGTATAGGTAACCACCTTTCAGATATAAGGCAGAAAGTAAATATGAATGCATTGTACAAACATATATTAGAGAAAGATGATATGCATAGTTTTAAATTTGTAATTTTAAAAGTTATTTATTTACCAGTATATGGTGGTGACATTAAGCTTCTCACAGAGAGCGAGGAAATGTGGTGGATACTTAGGCTTAGAGCGCATTTACCACCTGGACTGAATGGCATTTTTACTTTAAAGTCTTTGCTTAAGAGTCTACAAGAAAAAGTTTAATTGTTTGCAATATCTTTTTATGTTTACACAAGGTGAAACATCAGTAAAGATTCAATTTAGGGTGACTTTAGATGTGAAATTGCTATTTACAGCAATACCCCATTAGAAGAGATTCAGATGGTTAGAAGCATCTTGCTTGATAAAAGTGTATTAGCAACTAAACAGATAGATTTCATCTGCTATCTTTTGGAACTAGTGCTCAAATATAATGTGTTCATGTTTGATAATATTTACTATAGGCAAACCTCTGGTGTAGCTATGGGCATATCATGTGCCAACAGCTACATCAATTTGGTCATGACCTGCTGGGAGGAGAAACACTTATTAGGTTCACAGCTTGGAAAAGAGTTTGTTTACTTTTATTGTAGATTTGTCGACGACCTTTTCCTGCTTTGGCAGGGAACAAAGACAGAACTAAGTGCCTTTGTGAAATATTTAAATACAAGTTGTAGATCTTTATAATTAAATTTTACTATTTCAGATTCCAGCAGTGATTTTTTTTGGATGTCCAGATTATTAGGGACAATACTGGCATCTTGTATACTCGATTATATCGAAAGTGATGCTATGGCTCAGCTTATTTACTGTATCAAAATTAAAGCATGCACGGAAGCAGCTGAACGGCTCAATAGGTAATCCAAAAAAACAAAAAAGAGGGGAGCCAGCAAAACATGACCCAATAAAGAATAAACTTTTATTGGTAAAAGACCATAATCCAAAAACAGCAAGGAATGGTACAGACCGGTTTCGGCTGGTTAACTCTACACAGCCTTTCTCAGTGTAAAACTAACAGATTCAAAGCTGTCATTAAATACACTACAAACAAAGATGATTGGATAAACCTAAAGCTTGTCATTTAATCCTGGTGGAAATAAACCACCTAACTTAATAATCCATTTTTTCTCTTTAGAGTTCAATAAAGAATGCTAACCTGTTTTATTCACTTTTTTACCATGAATAATATCAATAATGGTAAACAGAAAAGTGGCTGTAGGATGTGTTTGCTGATGTTTATATAGGGCGTTATGTATTCTGCCTTTTTTGATATTGCTAATGTGCTCTGAAATTCTCAGTCTTAATGGTCTAGAAGTTTGACCTATATAAAATGCCCCACATGTGCATGTGGCTAGATAGACTACCCAGTCGGAGCTACAATTAGCAAAGAACTTGATATTGTATACGATGGCGGAATTTCTACTGGTAAATTCTTTGGTTTTGGAAATTTTATTACAATTGGTACAATGTCCACAAGGATAGCATCCTACTGGTATACTGCCAGTAAGAGTAGTTTGAATTGGTTCTGGAAGACCTGTATCATGTGTATGTTTGTAATGACTGAAGTGACTGCCCAGATTTCTGCCTTTCTTAAAAGAAAAAAGGCATTGATCAGGAACAATGGTAGACAAATCATTGTCATATAGTAATAGGTTCCAATGTCTGTTGATACTCTGAATTAGACTGTCCGAATTCCTGCCATAAGTAGTGGTAAACCTGATTGGTTGAGGGGTAGGTTGGTGATCCATTTTGTAAGATAGTAAATCATCCCTATTCATGTGGCTGACTTTATTTATAGCATCAAAAACATGCCCCATTTTATATCCCCTAGTCCTAAAACGTCTAGTTAGATCCCTGCTTTGTGCTTGAAAAGAAGTCTCATCAGAACAAATGCGTTTCATCCTGATGAACTGGGATTTTGGGATGTTTTTGGAAATATGAGGGGGATGGAAGCTGGAGGCATGTAGTATAGTATTATATTCGGGATGTTTCCTGTAGACAAGAGTCCCAAGGGTATGGTCTGGTAATCTATTAACGGATACATCTAGAAAGGTAATGTGGTTGTGATCATAATGCAAAGTAAACTCAAGACCCCATTTGTTGTTATTGAGGTATGCTAGAAAGTCAAACAACCCTGCAAGTTCACCCTTCCATACAGCCCAGCAATCATCAAGGTAACGTCTCCAAATATCAAGTTGTTCCAAGTAAATGTTATTATTGCTGTTATATATAAGATCTTTCTCAACATAAGCCATAAAGAGGTCCACATAAATGGCTGCAAAAGATGAACCCATAGCGGCACCCTTGGTCTGCCAGTAACAAATGTCCTGATAAAAAAAGACATTGTTGGTCAAAACGTATGAAGCCATATCTAACAAGAATTCATTGTATTCAGAAGAATATAATCCAGAGGTGTTAAGCCAGTAAGACAGAGCTTCTAAGCCACCAGAGTGAGGAATATTGGTGTATAGTACACTTACATCAAAAGTACACATACGCCAATCAGGCTCAAGTTGTGTATCAGAAATGATTTGTAAGAAGTTGGTAGTATCTCGTAATCTTGAGCGGATGGAAAGAAGTAGTGGCTTAAGTTTGTAAGTCAAAAAAAGGGATAAGGGCTCTGTAATATATCCCCTGCCTGATACAATTGGTCTGCCCGGTGGGTGTATGGGGTCCTTGTGTACCTTTGGCAAAAAGTAAATGTATTGATTCAAAGAATCACGAACTAAAAGTTGGTGCTTAGTATCATTGTCAATAATGGAAGCATCCTTTGCATGGGACAAAAATTCTTCAATTTCATTTTGGAATCTAGGCGTGGGATTAATATCCATTTTGGCATAATATTTTTCATCAGATAATTGTCTCATTGCTTCCTGATCATAATATTGCCAATCTAGGACCACAACAGCACCCCCTTTGTCCACTGAGATGATCACAATATCATGATTATTTTGTAGATCTATGATTGCCTTTTGTTCAGATATGGAAATTTTGTTAGGTTTGATACTGGATACTGACCTGGCATAATGCAGATCTTTGAGAATATTGTTCTGGAACTGTAGGACAACAGGGTGCATGAGTGGAGTGAATTGTAATTTATGGTAAATAAATTTGTCTGAAAACCCAAAATCATTGTTAGTGCATCTAAAAAACATTCTTAAATTAAGCAGTCTACAAAAAGATACAACATCTTGTGCAAATGAGTCTTCAGCAACAAAAAAAAACGGGGACAAATGTTAATCCTTTATTCAGAATGGTGTCTTCAGTCGGTGATAAAACATAGCTTGATAGGTTTAAAACATTGTTATTCAGTGGAAATTCTAGTTCTCCATCGCTAGTTGTAGTAAACCTTGGATACCGCTTATTGCCTTTATGTTTCCTCCCCCCTCTTTTATACTTGTTCCTAAAGGGACCCCTGGTGAAGCCCTTTTGGGTGAGGGTGACCCAGATACGGTCTGCAATTCATTCTCCAGGCCAGAGGAAGGCTCATCAGTTGAAGAGCCAGTATCAGAAACATAATTCTTCAAGATAGATTTTGGTCTTTTTCTCTTTGAGGGGCGACTTTGTTGTATATTAAATTTCACATGTTTAGTAGAACTAAAGGGATTACTCCCCTGATAATCAGCCAGATCTCTATTAAATTTCTGGATTTTCTTTTATTTTAATTGGGTCTCCAGATTATTTAAGTCAGAAACTACCTTGTTGAGTTGTTTAGCAAAAAAGGTTTCATTCTCAAAAGGTTTGACTTCATTGGCCAGACCCAAAACAGTATTGACTTCCTTATCAATGACACGCTCATAAAATTTGTTTAGAGCCTTGACAAAAGACATGCTGGCTTGGTGTTGGATACCAGCCCATTCCTGTGATAGGTCTTCATCGATTTCTGCCACTTGGGGCTGGATCCTTACTCTTAACCCACGTGGGGTGATGTCTTTAGCAATATATGCTTTGAATAGTTTTGCATGCCAAACAGTAGATCTTAATGACCTAAGGTGTTTGTGTAGTTTGTCAAATGCCAAATTACAAATGGTTTCAGACCCAATAGGTTCATCCATATTGGTATCATTAGTACTGGATCCCAATCCAAAAACTCTTAGGTCTTCCCTATCAGAGGACAGACCCGAAACCAAACTGAGAAGATCCATAGTACTTAATGCAAAAAAACTTTATGCAAATAGACAATAATAGCTCAGAGGCTACGTCATATAAGGAGACAATAATAGACCCAATAATAAATGGACCACGTCTCACAAATTAGAATAAGTAAGTAGTTCAAAATGGGCAAGGATCCAAATAACTAGGAATAGAGAATGTAATAATCAATCTAGCACAACATTAGTAGAAAAAAACTCAAAATAACTGGAGACCCAAGTCTTAATATCCACAACGTGGTATAACAGCAAAAAAATTATTTTATAATAAAAGAGACTGGCCAGATTATCAGGGAGAGCAACCAAAACAAAAGCCCCTCAAAGTAAGAGAAAGACCAAATCAACTTAATATTGAGATACTGGACTGAGCAAACCCTAGATAATATAATAGCCTCAATATGATCAAAATGGAACACATGTAAAGTAATACAAATATGAAGTTCTAGTTTATACAATAGGTGGATACCCAAACAAAAGTTACTGGTTGATGAAAATCATAAAGCAATCTTAAGCAGCAATGATCACAATATCTAAGGACAGCCAAATATTATGAGAAATGGAAAGACCTGCATATTATGAAAATAAGATGCTCTAAATACTGTATAGGAACAGGCCAAAAAATAAAACCAATACACTGGTATATAATTGCATATGGATGGAATTAGACAACCAATGAAAGGGAATAAGTATTAAGACAATATCTAAAATTTGTGTGGTCTTATAGACAAAAAACCTGCCAGCTCAGTTGAAAAATGTCATGAATGTCAGGAAGTTATAAGGCAGAATATACATATAAATCATATAATTTGTCAAAGGTCTAAATTAATGACAAAGTATGTGAGGTGGTAGAAACACAAATAACTAATAATCATCAGCAAGTACGAAGAACCTATCCTGCACCTATATAAACCTGCAGAAATATAGTCAATATATATGCTTAATAAAGCTAAATGACAAAAGACAAAAAATAACCAATAACTGACAATGGCAGTGTAAAGATAGACCAGTTATACAATTGTACAAATTTGAAATGTCCATCAGATGGATCGACGCAAAGAAAACGCCCAGTTCAACCAATATGCTTGATGGTAACAACAGTTGTGAGCACAGAAGGAAATTCGCAAAACCAGTAATTTAAGCACATAGGTAGAAAATGGCTCAAAGTCCCAACCAGATGTTTACGATGGTTCAATTGTATCCATGGGTCTATGATTAGTCCCAGAATGTTATTTATCCAAAGGAAAGCCTGTAGCAATCATTAGTGTATAAACAGTTCCATCCAAAACGAAGATGTAACAGTCAAAACAAAAGTTACGTATATCCCAAACGTATGAGTGTTCGTATTAACCAAATAAAAGAAAATGCAATATACTCATCATAAATCACGTCCCAAATGGTTTCAGAGGCAGTCACCACGATGAAATAATCCAAAAGGTGAAAAAATCCAACCCTGCGAATGAACAGCAGACCGCACCAAGGCCACGCCAACGCCCAACTGAAACACGAGTGTAACAGTCAAAACGGCACTTCCTGAGAGTGGATAGCGTATGCAAAAAGCCAAATGTCCATAGTAAGTGTGCATTCAAAAAAATGAAATGCAATTGGAACTAGTGGCCTTAAAGATGTACACAGCAACCAGGTACCAGAATTGAATAGTAGATCCAAAGCCAGTAAATCCACAAACAACACACAAGGCTGAATAAATGTATACAAAATTAGTCCAAAAAAAGGAAGAAAATGGTAAAGTTTGTCAAAAAATGCCAAACACATCCAGAAAATTCAATTTAGGGTGACTTTAGATGTGAAATTGCTATTTACAGCAATACCCCATTAGAAGAGATTCAGATGGTTAGAAGCATCTTGCTTGATAAAAGTGTATTAGCAACTAAACAGATAGATTTCATCTACTATCTTTTGGAACTAGTGCTCAAATATAATGTGTTCGTGTTTGATAATATTTACTATAGGCAAACCTCTGGTGTAGCTATGGGCATATCATGTGCCAACAGCTACGTCAATTTGGTCATGACCTGCTGGGAGGAGAAACACTTATTAGGTTCACAGCTTGGAAGAGAGTTTGTTTACTTTTATTGTAGATTTGTCGATGACCTTTTCCTGCTTTGGCAGGGAACAAAGACAGAACTAAGTGCCTTTGTGAAATATTTAAATACAAGTTGTAGATCTTTATAATTCAATTTTACTATTTCAGATTCCAGCAGTGATTTTTTTTGGATGTCCAGATTATTAGGGACAATACTGGCATCTTGTATACTCGATTATATCGAAAGTAATGCTATGGCTCAGCTTATTTACATCATGAAAGTATGCATCCTAAGTATGTCTTTAAAATTATTTTGAAGGGACAAACATTAAGGAACAGCAGGCTCACTACTAGTGATAGTGAACTAGAAGAGAGGTTAGACATTGTTAATAAAGAGTTTATAATAAGAGGCTATAAGGAAATGCACATTACATTAGTTCATGATGAAGTTAGAAGGGGCAGGAATAACCTGGGAAAACCTTATTTTTTCACTACGCCATACATGTAATCATAAGAAAAATAGCTTAAGTAAAGGGATACAGTTTTCACTTACCTATTCTACAGCTGATCAGGATATTAGGAATATAATACAGAAACAGTGGCATGTGTTACAAAGTGGAACCAGCTATAGCCCAGTTAGTGGGGCCCAGTCCACATTTTGGTTTCAAGAATAAACAGTCTTTGAAACATAAACTTTGTTATCCTAGGAATGGTGGAAAGACATTAGATAACATAGGGGAAGTTGGCACGAGGAAATGTGGAGCTTGCTCTTTTTGTCATTTAATCAATGAGGCAACAATATTTGTACATCCACACACTGGCAGAACATATAAAGTTAGGGAAAAGGCTGACTGTAATACAAAGAACTTAGTGTATGTTGCCCTATGCACAGTCTGTAAACAGTTTTACATAGGTAAAACAAATAGGCTTCTAAGGGAGAGAATGAGAGACCATCTGTACTGTGCACGTAGGTATTTAACCTACAATGCCATTGCTAAACAATGGTTGCGAAAGGAGAGAGACATATCTTTATGTTCTCACTGTTAGAAGTTATATGCCCTAGTGTTAGGAGAGGAGATTTGACCAATGCTATAGAACAGGCAGAGTTGAGATGGATATTTAGACTGAGAGCATATCAAGACTATGGGTTGAATTATTATGTTTCTATACAACCAGCCTTAAAATCCAGAAGGCTGAAGAAATAAGTTTAAAAAGTTCTAAGTAATGTTGTAGAATTGTATTGTATTGCATGTTTTTGGGATGTAAAGAGGTATGTTTGTAAAAATAGTTTTTAAAATAGACAGGCTGCTAATGACTTAATTATGCTTAGTCATTGAATTGTACTAATATCAAGCAATTAGTTACTTAACAACCATAATTGTCTGTGTGTCTATTGGATGGGGTGGCCCATGGGAATAGTATCTTTGTATTAATTCATGGTGTTTTAGTTGTTGAGTATGATCTGAAGAAGCAAATGTGATTTTGCAAAAGCGCTCATTATTTTTTATTAAAGTCTTGGCTTTTCTATCCACTTGCTGTGTTTCTGCTGCGGTTTTTGTCAAATTTTCCATTTAATTTTTAGAACCGAGCAGTTAATTGCAGAGGATTTACTTTTTCTTTTTGGCTGAAGTTTAATTGTTTGACTAATTTCCTGTCATGTGTTTTATGGGTTGGTTTTAAATAATTTCTATGCCTCATGGTTTTATTCATTACCTGAAGAAGCCTTTTGATAAAAGTTTGACTTGCACATTAAACGAGACATGTTTTTCTGTGTATTCCAGTGGTTTTATTTGTTTTAATTATTATTTTTTTTTTGATTGAGCTGCTGGATTTTAAACTATTTACTGTTATGGTTTATTGTAAGATACCAGAACTTGTCAGAAATTTGTGATACATGGCTAAGCTTAAAAAAATGTCCTAGTGGTCGTTAGCTTCTTACACACCTGAACTATTTGGAACTGCAAAATAAACTCCAAAAAGATTTCTTTAAGATGTGCTACTGGTCTTATTACAACATATTACTAATTAACTACAAGACAATTAACATAATGATATTCTCTTATTTTAAAACAAATCACCCAGAATCCTTACTATGTATATATCAGATCATAAAGGTAACACTAATCCCAGTGCTGCTTAACAAAAATACCTAGGACTTCTCCTTAACACATCTCTCACATTTACAGGACATACTGACTTTATTACCAGTGAAGTATTAATGCAACTTAAATCTACCTATAAAATCTAACACCTCTAATTCTCAAAAAACAGCTTAGCTATTTGCAAACTGTAGTAGTTCGTAAGCTGGAATATGGACTCCACTTCCTAGCCTTTCATTTAACATACAATAAAAAAACAACAGAAAACAATATCTGCAAAATTATTCTTCTGGCTGACCATTTAATCTACTGCTATATTGTACTTAAAAGCACAAAATGGGTCTCAATAACAATTAGGGTTACCTTTCTCCTAAGCATATTACTTTTCAAACTCCTAAAACTAGTCACTGCTAATGTCTAAAAAGACAATGTTCTATTCTAAACAACTCATATGGTCTGAAAAGCTCACACAATAACTCTCTTGCCATACCACACCCAAGATTTAAGACTGTAGAAGGTGAAATAGCCTTTTCTGAATTGGGACCTGTTACATGGAGTCACTTGCTTGTAGAATCCAAATACCAGGACTCCATCAAAGATTTCAAGAAAATACCTAAAAAAAAAATTCCTCTCTGAAACATCTCACAGTGTTTGCAGATAATTGTTTAAAACAGCAACTATTACACACACATATATATATATATATATATATATATATATATATATATATATATATATATATATATATATGTGTGTGTGTGTGTGTGTGTGTATGTTAATATCATGTATATGAATCTTGTATATATCATATTCTTGTCATTCTCTCTCTGCCATTATGTTATACTGTTATCTACTATGCAATTATAATTGTAATACTGATGTTTAGAAATAAATGTGCTGCTGTAAATATTGATGGAACTTACATGGTACTGTAAATGCTGGATTTGTAAAAATGTAATGTTTTAACTGTTTTCCACTGTTCTATGCTCTATGAGCCTTGGTCAGTTGAACATGCTTGTAAGATTCAAGAATTTTGTCATACCAGTAAATATAACCTGTGATGGCCTCTCTTTACCTCGGGCCAGTAATCAAGGAGCCTCAATCACCACCACTGACATTGGTGAGAGACAGTCACTTAAAACAGGAATGGATTTACATACTATTTTAAGATGCAGTTCTCTGCATCAAGTACAATTTCTCCCAAGAGCACACAGTAAACACTCTCTAGACATGGGATTCGATTCTCTGTCTCTCCAGATCCCAGACAAGACTCACTTTGGAGCACTGTGTCCCATTTCCAAGTAACTGACACACCCACACCTGGGTATTTGGTTTTCACACACACACACACACACACACACACACACACACACACACACATACATTCCTGGTAAAGATTTCTGGTAGAGATTTACTAGCCCAGACTATAGGGTAACTTCACTGCCACCAGTCAACCACTCTCAAGCTCTTACAAGAGTATCCAATTATACTGTGTAAAATCAATACTAACATAAATGATAGAGAGTAACCAAAGCAGTCAGACTTTTTGGAGTGGCCAAAGCATCACTAAAATAAGCACAAGTACTCTTAAGATGTTAAAAGTATTGTCTAAAAGACCAGCCACAATGAAAGGTATTAAAATATTTAATAATAAATAATAAAGTATAAAACATGAAAATACTAAATATCAAAGAGCAATAAACACCAGAGTGTCAGGTACAGGAGAAATAAAACTAACACAGTGGGACAGATCCAAATAGATGCAGAAAAACAATACTCAACTAATCTCACTGTATTCCCTGGCCATCTAAAGAATAACTGTTCCCAAGCTAGCTTAATTAATACAACAAGGCAAGATTAGATGCTGAGATTCTTACTTCCACAAGGCATGGTGATGAGCTTCTAACTTACATTGAACTGAACTCAACTGTCATAGCTCTTTATATCAGGTTCCACAGAAAACAAAACAAAATGAGCTGCTATGTGAGTTCCATCCTCTCAGTGCTGGTTATAAAATGACATCATATTTGATCAACTGACTCTGGTACAATACACACTCAGAGCTTTGTTAAAAATCTGTTGCAGTATCTGAAAGCTATAGAACAATTTAAAAAACTACTCTTCCCTTCCAGAATTATTTGTTTAAACATATACATTTAGTCAGTTACAATAACACTGTTGATACTTCTTTAACACAAGCATCTGTACAAGTCAGTGTGACAGCCAAATGGCATAAAATTATTTACAAAACTCCAACTAACTATGCTGGCATAGGTTATACATGCATTGCCCTATTCTCCCCGGCATAGATGGCAATACCTCACATCGCCACATAACCCTCAATAGGAGACTGAGGAAATAACTCATCAAAAATAGTTCGTGTCACTGTTGCATATCTCAATGTAAGTTGGCTCATCATTTCAATCCAATCAAACTGGAACAAAAGGATTGAGATGAAGTTGGGCAAGTTGAGTAAGCATGTTCATTACAGTAGCTTTACCCTGCATTCCCTTAACTATTGCAACCTACTTTGAGGTCATATAACTTGTACATTAAGGAAATTCCATAAATGGACATATTCAGTGGCATAGGAACAATCAATCTAGTTTCACTGAAAATCGCTGATGTGCTATAAACAGAAATCAAGTTGTGACGTAGGAAAATCGACAAAAAAGCAGAAGATAGATTCAGAGATGTAACTGGTAAGCAAACATTTCAATCCAAATAATATGCAGTCTGAAACTTACAAATTTACAAGTGCTGATTAGAAGGAGAATGAACCTACATATATGTACTGTACTAGAATGTCAACTTAATAAGGAATTGTAAGTTCTGTGATGCACATAATGAGATGACATCACAACTAATAAAACATGCTAAGAGACTAGAATATATAGCAGTACATTATCAGAATATAATTTGATTTGGGAGAACATTCAAGGCTGTGCAAGATGATTAGAGGTGTCAGATATGAAATGAAAAAAAGATTGCTGTATATATTGCTAGAGCAATTAACACAGGTGAAAGCATGAAGGAAGCTTGTGGTGAAGAAATGCATAGACAACTGAGGAAATAAACTGCAAATGCATAGAAAGTATGGTAAAGAATTAAAGGGCATTGTAGATAATCTGGTGGCTGGTAAACACAAGAGTTTCTCTCCAGTAAATGGTATGATATGCCCAGTATATGAAACATAGCCACTTTAATAGGCTTTGCTGACACATTAATAATAAAGAGTGAACAGATGATGCACACACATATATGGAGTAAATTCTTCACAAAGAGTATTGTGATCATTGAGTACATTTTACCTAGTCAGCCACAGTAACTAGACAATAAGTGGGTATAAGTTACTGAGCACATGTAAAATCAGTACCATTTTGTACAGTCAGCCAGACTGAATGCAGTCATTTATGGAGATGCACATGCGAGTGTATGTGAAGTAATGTATGAATCAGTTAGCTTAAATACTTGTTCTTATTACAGTTCCTGACGTGTTTATATACAATAAATATCCTGAACCCATACATGGCTTTATTGTCTCTTTTGAATGCATGAGACAAGTGACAAATACGTCAAAAGATGATGCAATTAAGCAAGAGAGCAAAAAGAGAGAGCGAGAGTGTGTGTGTGTGTGTGAAAAACAGAGGGGCTACCAGCCCAGCCAGATAGAATTTTGTAAATAATTTTATGTCATTGTAAGTATTAATGTAATCCACAGGCTTGTTCTACAAATGTAAAGAGAACTACATTATATGATTAAACTATATGTTGTACTGAGCTTCAAAAATGTAACCACAGTGCACTCTGCTGGAAGAAAGCTGATAAAGTAAAGCATTTTATGACTGTTTGATCTCAATGCTCAGAGTCAGATATATGGGCTAGAAAATTTTTTCTATTGTTATTAAGACAGAGTCAATTACTAGATTTTACATGTAAAAATGTCTTTACTGCTGTGGCTTCCTGGCCAGGTGCACTTACAGTGAAATGTAAATATTGAGTTTCTGTTAGCCTGGGAACTAAAGAAGTGATAGAAATTATGTAATGTGAAAATGTATTGTTTGTGTTTTTATTATTTATTATTACATATTTTTAAACCTTTCAACTGTGGCTGTTTTGTGTAGAGATAATTTAAGCTATAAGAGTGCATTGCATGTATTTGCTGATACTGTACCAGCCACTTCTAAATATTCTTCAAGTCTCAGTCGCACTTACTATTTGGATAATAATATTGCACAGTAAAATTGGACACCCTTTGGGAATGGCCTTATAGTAGCTATTAGTGGTTGGTGGCAGTCGGTACTACCTTATAATCTGGGAAGAATGGGGGCACAGGTGGAGAACCTATGCCACCCTTCCCCAGAAGTTCTGTGTTTTTGTATCTAAATCCTATCTTAAAGTGTGTGTGTGTCAGCTACTTGGGCAGGGACACAAAGCACTGGTTGGACAGAAAGGGTGCTGGAGGTTTTAGCTTGACCAATAGGCTGAGATCTGGACCCTATAGCTGTGCCAGTGGGGAGTCTTATTGGGGATCTGGAGAGAAAGGGAGAAACCAGCCCTAGACTGACTGTGATCCCTGTGAGCTCTTAAGGGAAATTGTACTTTACTGTGTGTGTACTTGTTATCCTAATGTGCATGCCCATCACTGGTTTTAGTGGTGAGAACTGAGGCTCTTTGATTACTGGGCCAGTGCATGGGCATCACAGAGAGAAACACTGAAGAACACCTGCAAATAGTATTAGCTAAAATGATTGTACAGTAAGCCCAAAGACAGTGTTGAAAATATTAAAGTAAGACATTATGCTGATAGACAAAGAGAGTCTGTTGATAACCATTTGAAATGTAAGGACCTGCTCCAGCTAGTTCCAAAAGAAGGAGACTGAAAGGCTGAAAAAAGGGACTTGCATATACAAAGTCTGAAATTACTATTTCATGAAATAGTCCCTTTTGTCTGAGGTATAGCAATCTTGTTGTTGGTACATATAAGTCCAGGGATGCGGGGGGCTTATCCCCCTGCAAAAAACAGGTTTAAAGGAGAAGAGTGATGTTTGATATTCACTCTAATACATTTTCTGTATGTTTTCATTTTTTCGGTTTGTCAGCAATTGGTGTTACAAGTGCCTGCATTTCAATAGAGTCAAGTCTGTCAATATAATAGCAAATCAAATGTGAAGTAAGCTAAAATCAAAGTCAGTATGGTAAAAGGAAATCACAAAGAGCTGTTATGAAGGATATAGTGGCACATTTCATTTATAGTTAAACTGGGGCAAGAATAAATGATAAAGTGGCAAGTTTTATTTTCAATATAATATTGTTTTAAGGATTAAACCTTCTGAGTTTCCCACTTCAATGTTTCTTGAGGTAGTACTGATATTATGTGATAGGAAAATGCAACAAAGAGGAATAATACATGGTCACCAGTTGAACAAACGCAGCAGATTTTTTGAAGAAATAAAAAGTTGAGAAAGATATGAAGAACCTATAAAGTATAGACATTACTGAACGCCATGGGTGTCCACCAGTGTTATTTCCACTAAGCATAAGAATTTTCATTTTATTTATTTTTTATTTAAAATTTGTTTACTGGGGTATAACACTGATCATAAGAGAACAATTTCAGTTTCATCCCACAAATAAAAAGAAAGAGTGAATTATGTTTTAAGTGAGAAAGCAAGCGTATAATGGAAATGCACTTCTGTAATATCCCATTATCTGCTAACAAAAATGAAGAGTATATACAACTGTAATATATATCTTTCACAATAAATCAAGACAAGTCCAATTTAGAAATTGAGGTGTGTATGTGGTAATTATTATAACTGCGTGTTATTGAAAGTACAATAATATGATACTTGAGTGCCATGAAGGATATTAGAGTTTGCGAGTTGTTGGAAGAAGTTATATTAAGCAAAAGATTTTGTGAGTGAGAAGTGTAGATTACTGCAGTAGAATGTGCCATATTAAGGGGGAAATTAAGAGTGTTACTAGTGTGAGAAGAAGTGATGTAGTTCAGGACAGATGATATGGCTGGAATCTGGGGCAATGACCTTTGTGTTTTGAGAGGGTGCGGGTGTTTAGTTGATTCCCGCATTTTGAGTAACTTGAAGTATCTTCTATTTATGCATGAACACTTTCCCAAAGTTTTGGGCTTAGTATAGAGAAGTAGTGATTTGTATAATAGAGTTTAGTTTGGATGGAGTGTTGCAGTGTGACTGGAGTAGTTGTAGTTTCTGAAGGTGTAAGAGAAGGCTGTCTAATTAGTTTAGCTGGTAGGGGAAAGAAGGTCTGTCGAGTAGAAGTCTGAATAATTGGGATCCTAAACAAAGGTCAACATTTTGCTGAAATGGAGTTTTTTTTTTTTTTTTTTTTTTTGTAGAGTTTTACAGTGCTGTTCATTTTTTGGGGGATTGGGTAATAAATCTATACAGTTTCTTGGATATTGTTTGAATGTGATTTTAAGTTGTTTTTCATTCTGTGACTACAAGGGAGAGGTCATATACATGTTGGCTGAGTGGAATGCCTTATCCTATGACTGCTCTGGAGGTTTTAGTAAGGGAGGATTTTATTGGCCTAGAATAGGAGGGAGTTAAACTTTTTTCCCTGTGTAGTTGAGACTAAGGGGGAATTGAAAA
The DNA here is from genome assembly GCF_019279795.1 of Protopterus annectens. Taxonomy (NCBI): domain Eukaryota; kingdom Metazoa; phylum Chordata; order Ceratodontiformes; family Protopteridae; genus Protopterus; species Protopterus annectens. Next base: position 331,762,296 of record NC_056749.1, on the reverse strand, counting down.
TAGCAGTCAAAGAAATGCAGAGGTATTAACTGCAGGGGAATTGCTATGGTCAGAAATATGCATTTTTTTCTGTTTGGTGCCAAACATAGGTTTAGTTTAACTGAAATTGAGAAGGATTTTTATTTGGGGGGGGGGTGCATTGGATTAAGGCTAGGGAATCCACACAAAGGACTTTCTGGAGAACCTCTGACTGAGGTTGGCCACTAAGTTACTTATGGGAAATACTACTATGCCATCTGGGTAGAGTAAAAGGTAGAGATGAGGTATTTCAAGGGGAAGTTTTTTTTTAATAAAGATGGAGAACAGCCAAGGAGCAACCATGAAACCTTGTGGTACTTCTTTTTGAAGGCTGATCTGATATAATAAAAGAGAAATGAGATGTTAGATTCGGTACAATATCCAGTAAGGAAGGATACTCCATCCACCAGAACAAATAGATGAAGTTGCGGTGTCTCTTGGCCATGCCCATAGTATGCATTGTATCTCTTTACATGTTGTATGGTAGTACTAGACAGACTGATGTAGAATGATGTCTGATATGGACCAGTCTGCCTGAAGTGTCTAAATTATTTTGATTTAGGAAGTGATCAAAAAGGGCCCTCTCCACCCCCAACACACACACACCAACTTCCTCAAAGTTTTAGTGCATGTAAGACATAGCAGATGTTGTCTTTAAAAGATTTATAAAACAGACTAGGGTGGACATGTAAACCCTGTAGATGGCCAAAGAGAGAACCCATATGCATGACTAGTCATTACTGTAGCTGACGGAACCTACCTATGGTTGACACACCATGCCATGCTGCCAATAACCATGGTGTCAGACAGAACTGTGTTGTGGAACCAGTCTGCAATCATTAATTTCCTTATCCATGTTCTGATGGCTGTAATGAAAATGAAATGGAATGTATGGTAGGGTATGTGACACATGCAGCTTTATATCTATGAATATCTTACTGTGGTTACAGTGGGTAGAAAATATGCCCCAATAATGCATCATACATTGTAGTGATGTGCATTTGGTATGCCCTAGGATAGGTGTAAGTTAATAAAGACACACTGAAAAAAATATACAAGGCCTTTAGATTTTCTATTTTAATGTATGCTGCATCGGGCTGGTACATATTCCATAGGGTAGAAATATCTTCAGCTTCTACCATGCAGGCACCCTTGTCACATGCAAATTTCAGATTCTGCCTTGCATAGGTAAGGCATTTTTTAATACTGAATTTTAGAGAACTGCACTCAACAGAAACTTACCTTCAGAGGTCCTTCTACTCAATGCCTTGATCTTTTGGAATCCATTCCCTAACATTAAGGTATTTAATTTCTGGATAGGCTCAATTTCTTTACATGCCTGGCAAGGGAGCTCACAGGATTTTTTGCAGGGGTGTGCAAACCTAGAGCCCCTCCCCACAGCAATGCCCCCCAACGCAACCATTCCAGTGTACCATTACTTGTCTATTTCTCCCCAGTTGCCATAAACACTGTTCAAAACTCTCAGTATGCATACTGTTTTATACTTTACTTCTACAATGATTACAGATATTTGGATTTAATTTGCAACTTTTATTTCAAATTTTATAGCACAGACACTGATAGACATTTGCTAAACCTAAACAAAGCAATAGTCTTACAATGAAAACAGACTTAGCATTAAACCTTCTCTACCTTGGAAACTCACATTCACTGAAACAGCACTGAAACCCACATTCAAAGAAAATGCATGTGGCCAGTGGCAGGTTAAGTTTATCTTTGGGCTGTTTTCAAATCATAGGCTCCTTGCACACATTTTTAGAACCATGCAAAAGTTCTTTGATTCACCTTCCTGACTGTATTAATTATAATATTTAATAACTGAATTATATCCCTTATATAATACAGTACCACTTGTTAGAGTGTGTTTTAAATTTATAGTTTTGAGCATTTTCCAGTAAGCAATGAAACAAAACATTTATATATTTTATTTATTTTACATTTGTTAACCGGGAGATTCCAAATGGATATATGCCCATTTTCAGTGGAGGCCTGAGGAGGAAAGCTCCAGAGCAGTAAAATCATTAACAAGAGAAAGATATGTTAACCAAAAGGTTCATTAAACAATATATAGAGTACACAATCTTTACACTTCTTATAGAAGTATAGTACATATAAGATAGTGAGTTAACCAAAGAGTGTATTTGCCAACATTCACAGGCTACATTAATATATACATGTTATAGAGGTGTTTAACAGCAAGTATAGCAGAAAGATAGAGTAGATAACTTCATAACTCATTTCTACACATGAGAGACATACTATGCCCTTTAGGTTTCTTTACAGTGTTCAGTGATACTATTACCCCATGCAGACATTACAAAAGCAGTAGATAAGCTGTTACTCTAGTTGCTGGAAACAAAGACATATGAGTTACTATCCAGGGGTAGTACAGGTACATAATCTGTGATTCAGGAAGTGTGTTTTGAGTAGTTTTTTGAATTGGGTGGTGGAGTTGTTATTTATTATGTGGGCTGGAAAGGAGTTCCAGACTTTAAAGACAAAGTGGCTATAAACGGAGCTATCTGCCTCATTTTTAAAGTTTGTTACCTTAAGGAGGTGTTGGGTACTTGATCTCAGGGATCTGGTAGTGGTGTAAGGCTGGAGTAGTTGCTGCAGGTCTGGTGTGTTGCCTGGATGATGTAGTACTTTGTGAGCAAGTGCTAGTTGGTTGACTTGAAGGGTCAGGGGGAATTCTAGCCAGTTGAGTTTTTTGAGGCTTTCACAACGGTGGGTTCTCGAAGGTGATCCTGTGGCAAATCTGGCTATTTTATTGTAGCAGCTATCTAGTTTGCTGAGTTCAATTTTTCGGAAATTGGTAAGCATGGGGGAGGCATAAAGTAGGATCAATAGGAGGTGTGTCCTGGCTATGGTAACTTTAGTGTGACTGGTGAGAAATGCCCAACTCAGAACATTTCAACCATAAAAGGCCACTCAAAATTCTGTCATTACAATCCACCAATATCAGTCAATATGCACAAGCTCTGCAGAAGTAAAAGGCATTTGAATAATTGCACATTAAAGAGATCTGAAGCTAATGAATAGGTTATTGATAGAAAACTTTATATTTCAGTGTTTCATCTACAAATCCAGTGCCTGGTGCCCTTAAAGAATAAATTGTCTATGTTACATTAAAAAAATGTTAAGCTGGTATATCACAATAGGAAATGGGTGGCAAGCTGCAAAACAGGTTCATAGTTACTAGGCATCTCATCCAAAGGAGGACATACTGAGGACTGCAGCACCCCACCCTCTTAAAGTAGAAATCTACATGCTGTGGGAGTAGAACTACAGCCCTCTACATCAAGATGCAAGTATGCTACCTGCTGTGCTACTAAAACTGTTTTAGAATTCTATACCACAATAGTGATACCATTTGCTAAACAAAGCAGTTGCACATTTTTACCAGACTTAGCATGAGCAGCAGTAAACTTCTCATCCCTTGAAACTCACAATTCCTTGAAAATGCACTTGAAAACAAATTCTACCTGCTAACTCTAAATAGGGCATTTCATTCTCTCTCTCACACACACACCTCAACCTCTGAGTGCAAGAAATTTGAACAAAGCCTAAAATACATAGGGGCAGATTATAAATATTGCTCCTATAAACTTAAAAAATTGCTAGAATAACAGGATTTGTGTTAGTATGCATTTTTCTAAAGGATATGACATCTAAAACTCAAATGTCTTATTATTTAGCAACTTCAGTCCTTTTTAGGAGGAATATGGGCCAAAAATCTGGACATACTGCAAAAACCTGGACAACTGAGGGGTATACTCCCTCCTTCTTACACACACACACACACACACACACACACACACACACACACACACACACACACACACACACACACACACACATACACACCATACCTCTCAGTCTCTTAGCACAAGAAATCTGGACAAAGCCTGTTATAATGTTGGGGAGAAAGGTCCAAAACTAAGGTCACAGTTAGAAAGGTGGCAGATTAACAGGATTTGTGTTAGAATATATTTTCTAAAGGATATGAAGTCTGAAACTCAAATACATGTCATTATTTAGTAACTTTAATCCTTAGCTCATCCCAGCGATTTGTCAAACAAAAGCTGAATTTTTATGAGGAACAGATCAAAAATATAAGGCAAAAATTTGGACATTCTGTGAAAATTGGTACAGCTGAGAGGTATGACACACACATATATCCCCTACCTCCTTAGAAAGTGGATAGAACAACAAGGTTTGCATTAGTATACATTTTCTGAGGCTATAAAGTCTAAAACTCAAATGTCTGCCATTATTTTCTGACTTCAGACTTCAAGTTTTTGCCAGAAAAAAACACAATTTTAAGAGAAACAAACTGAAAATAGGCAAAAATCTGGATAATTGAGAGGTATAACCCACACACACTCCTACCCCTCTCTTTCTTACTCACTAACAAGCACACACACCCCTGCCTCCCTCTTACACACACATACACAGAGGCCTACCTACTTCTTATACACACACACACACACACACACACACACAAAATTACCTACTTCTTACACAGACCTACCTACTTACACACACACACACACACACACACACACACACACACACACACACACACACACGCACACACGCACACACGCACACACACACACACACACACACCTACCTTTATCTACCTACTTCTTACATCTACACAGTCCTACGTATTTCTCTCACACACACACACACACACACACACACACACACACACACACACACACACACACACCTCTTGAACTCTTAAACACTTAAACACACACATGCACACACCTACCTCTCACTTATACCTTTGTCCGCAGATCAAATGTTGAGCCACCTGGGGAAAGTAAGATGGGCCCAGCAGACCCATTGAACAAGGTAAGTAGCTGGCGGCAGCTGATGGTCAGCAGTGAGGAAACAGAAAAAAAAATTGTAGCCTGGAGACATCAGAATATTGGATAACTCTTCAAGGCTGGTCTATTTTAGCCTGAATCTGCCACACTGTTTTCTGCTAATGCAGTTCCCCTCCGTTTTTTCTTTTCTTTAGCCCACCTACTAACTCGTCAACTACTATCCCTACAATACAAAATGGAAAAGGCATACATCAGGCCTGATTGTTTTGTTGTATGTGGTCACGGTAGGCCACATCACTGTCTAGCTCTGGGAAAACTGAACTGGATTCACAATGAACATTATTGTCCAGACAACTTTGATTCACTAACAAACTCAAATGATTACTCCTCTTTGATTAACATCACAAACTGAAAACAAGTCTAGCATGAATTAAGGACACCTACAGAAAGAATTGTCAACACCCCCCACATACACACACGAAATACAGTGTGTCTATACACTTGGTCTATGTAAGTTTACTTGGGAATGGGCTTTTCCATACTCTGAGGTACACTGCAGAAAAGCAGGCATACCCATAGTTAACAGTCACCTCCTAAATAACTAGAAATGTACTTGAGACATTCCCTGTTCCAAAAATCTTTTCAACTTTCATCTTTATCACATTCACTTTGAGCATATAAATCTATCCTGTATCTCATTCTACTCCCTTTAGCTTCTTAAACTAATCTGGTTTTGCTTAATATCGTCTTTATTATTACATAAATAATATATGTGCTGACTGTTTCTATTCAACTCATTTACTGAATGCAATATGCAATTAATTCCAACTACAACTGAACTCTCTTCTCCTTCATGCTCTGACAGACAGTGCAGCTTATATTATGCCATATCTTTTGCTGCCTATATGGACCTGTCAGACTGAATTATATATGTGTATATATATTACATCATTTGTATTGTTTACTTCTATAGTAATGCTGTCCTATAACTCATGTAACATTATTTAATTCTGATGAGTTGTATCTGTTATTCTTATTTTATTGCTACATAGAAATCTGTAACTTTTGTTTTAGAACTAATGAGATGTTCCTATCGCGTAATTCCTAAAACAATGAGTAAAAAGGTCACACAGAAAAACAATTGGTTAAAAAACACAACAAGAGAAATCTGACTGAATAACTGAAACATGCGTGTCCACAGCTAGAGGGGGTTTGGCTTCATTGGCCTGAAAATGTCCATAAATAGACTTAAAAATAAAAGTAAAAGAGAAAGTCATGGCCATTCAGAATTGCCATTTAGCTGAAACACCTGATATCCTTAAATTGTAATTTGCATATATCCCATGTTGCCTCTGATACAAGAGGTTTAAGGTATCACACAGTGGAAAGTCTAGCTTTGCTAGATTTTCCTTTTTGTATACTTTTATCAGGTAATTCCTATCAATAAATATAAATAAGTTCTTACAAAACAAACTAATAGCCTATAGTCCAGGCTCTCAGCCTCCATTTGCCTACTCTTACTTTGAGCAAGTAACTTAGCCAAACAGTGCTTCCAGGTCACCTTGAAAACAGATTTATGCCTAGAAGTATTATCTAGTTAAAAATGCATAAACAAATGTAGCCTGTTTTTATTTATTTTTTCATACTTCAGGCAGGATAATAACAAACTCTGCACCTCCTGAAGGCAGGAACTGTGGAGCCCACAAGGCTGCTGTGGGGTGGGGGTACGGGTTAAGGTACTCTCCCCAGCAGCAGTATGATACTGTAACAGCATCCTCAATCTCCTTACTGGCTCCAGACATGGGCTGAGTTGTGCCTGATACTTGTTCCATCTCGTTTGCCTTTTCCTCAGCTCTAGCTACTATTTAACCAACAGCTCTTTTCTTTTAAATCCACCTAGTAATCAAATGTCAGTCACACACATTCTTGAAATCTAGTGCAACTTCAGGAAGGCTGTTCTAATCACCTACCATTTTGCTATAAAATAATACTTCCTTATGTCTTCCTTGATCCTTATGTCTTGTCTCTACAAACTGCAACCCCTTGTTGTCATAAATGTTTTTCTTCTGAAATAAATGTGCACGCGCTTGAATTCTCTTAAGATACATTCATTTAGCAATACATATGCACTCTTCACCAGTTTCTCAATGTGCAGTTAGCGGCATCTCTTCAGTCTGATCAATACTTTGAAAAGCACCATAAGCACTATGGGGTTCAACTGAATGCTGAATTAAAACAGTGTAAAATTAGTCTTTCTGCAGAAATGTCCTGTATTCAGTAATGTAATTCCTATTTAAAACTGAAATGAAAAGCAAACTAGTGGATGCAAATGCAACAGATTGTATCTCTGTCTGTGTTTTATATTTCCCAAACTTTTTGTAAGAATCAGATTGCCAACTCTTCACCTGAGCCACTTAGCAGTGTGCCATGGAAATGAAAGCTGGATATTCCAAAGCACAGCTAAAGCAGAACTATGTATGTTTTATCCCATAGCTTCTCATTGCCATTCCTTAAAACTATGCTGGGATTCAGAAAGCATATCACCACCAGTGCTGTGTAGGCCATACTGTAAAGTCCAATAGCATGACAGTGAAACAAGGTAATTCAGAGACATGATAAAGCCACATGGAGCTGCATCTTAATAGTAGTGTATTATCACATCTCTGAATCAAACACTGCTTTGTTATAGGTAAGTATACCCTTATCAACCCACATAATGCAGTTACACATACATCTACAAACGCGCACACACACACACACACACACACACACACACACACACACACACACACACACACACACACACACACACACACCTACCTTTACCTACCTACTTCTTACATACACGCATGCACATGCCTACCTACCTACTTCTTACATCCACACACCACTACCTATTTCTTACACACACACCTCTTACACTCTCAAACACTTAAACACACAAATGCACACATCCACTTCTCACTTGTACCTGCAGTCAAAGCATCTTCTGGAATTCAAATTCCATGCTGGAAGATGAAGACATAAACAATCGGTCAAACAGTTGCATCTGTACGACTGAACGCAAAGGGTGTTCTTAAAGAAGAATACTCTTAAAAAAGTTTTTTTTTTTTTTTTTTTTTTAAAAGAAAATGAATCTCCCAGGTGGTGCAAGTGCACCTCCTTGCACCTGCCAACACGCACCCTTAATGCCTGGATTTCAATGAATGCATTGGAATATACAGGCAGTGGGTTAATATCACTGTAATCACACCTCGGATGCATATTTACCGATCAATTAAATGTAGTGAATGGCTAAATAGAATACTACATTGAAAAAAAAAATGAAAAAAGAAAAACATGGTGCAAAACACAAGTTCCAGAAGAATTTGCAGTTTAAACTCTTTTATTCTGGGTTCTGTTATGTGCTTTTGCTTTCACTGGCAAGTTATTTAATCCATGCAAAGAGACTGGAAGCTTACCAGAGGAATGGAAAACAACTATGATTTAATATGAACAAAAGGGATGGTTAAAGAAAGAACCTGTTAAATGTAGTCTGTTCACTGTGACATCTATCTAATGTAGGAAGCAAGTTCTGAAAGAAACTTTAAAAATGTTTATTAAATTAATAACAGTTTGGGGAAGTAGCAGCAAGACCTTACAGATGCTAGGTGTTACCGATTCAGCATCATGAGCTGATAATGTCTGAAACTCCATCATGGGAATTTAATTACTATGGCCTACCTCACATCTGTCAGGTACATGACGCAATTCCACATAAGAGTTTATATGAAGGAGACTGAATGGTATATATGCATAGGACAAGCTGATGTTATAAGTGGAGAAGTGCTTTTTGCAGTTGCGTTCAGATAGTGATTAGAACAGGAGCTTTGCAAGATAATGGTAGGTGATAAGTCAATGCTAGAAGAATCCATATTAAGGCCAGTGTTGCTCATTGCTTTCATAATTTATTGGTTCTAAATCAGGGCAAACATTCACAAACAATTCCATATTTGAAAGTTGGAACAATAATAAAGGTGAGGCTCTATGTCTTTGAGAGAATCAATCTTGGCCAATCACATAGGATAAGTGTAAATAAATATTAGAGATTATACTTAAGAAGGAATGAATGTCGGCCATGGTGGTGCAGCGGCTAGCATTGTCGCTTCACAGCAAGAGGCTTCCCAGTTCAATTCTCATCTGGAGCACCTTCTGTGTGGAGTCTGCATATCCTCCCTGTGATCGACTAAACTTTAAAAAGACATGCAGGTAGGTACGTGTGTGTGACTTCTCTGAAGGTTGGGTGCTGGGCTGGCAATTCAACACTGTAAAATCTACTGCCAATCACAAGAAGACTTGTGATCCGCTGTGGTGACCCCGAAAAGCCGAAAGACTTTTATACTTAAGAAGGAATGAATGAAAACTGGAGTTAGCAATGTTTTATAACATGGGAAAAAATAAGGCCAGATCAGCTCCAAACAATGTAAACCACTCAGTAAAGAAAAAAAAAAAAAAACAAGTGGCCAAAGCAACAAAATGCCTGGATCAAGAACTGCTGAAAAATATCTAGAACAGTGCGTCCTTCTCTGGAGATCATACCTCCAAGGAAGCACATGAAAAATTTATGAAAGTAGTTAATGGTGTGTTTAGAAAGATATTGAAGTAGATGTGGAAGACAACTAATGATAGTGTGATAATGGTGCTGGTTAAGTATGTTGCAGAAGAATGTGTAATAGATATGAACAAACTGTGGTACGACTAGCTATGGGAAGGGCAAGATGCACATGAAGGGATAAGAGGTGGTGATATATCAATCTACATAAAAAGTAAGCACACCTCAACTCTGGCCAAACAATATGGCACACTTGAGCTACTCCATGTCCAACTAGCCTTAGCTAAAGTCCAATACCATACACTTACAAGCTATAGGTCCTTGTCTATGTAACAGGATAACCATATCACATACTTGAATGTACGAGAGTCACTCACCAATCAGCCCAATACCATATTCATGGGTGATTTCAATTATCCCACCATAATCTGGGATATATAAACAATGACTAACAATATAGACTCAAGGGTTCCTAAATTTTGCCTATGCAAACACCCTAAATAGCTAGTATGCACATGTATTAATGGTCATATATCCTGGATGTAGTACTCTGAAATATGAAGGAATGTTGCATAGCCCCTAGTATTCTCTCCTCACTGGTCAAATCAGATCACAAAGTGGTCACCTTTGTAATAAATACAAAGCCTGAACTCCCAGCAAACCTGAGAACCTTCAAGAACTTTTCCAAAGTTAACTACCTCCTATTAAGAGATGGCATAGATAAATTCCAAGCTCCCTCCAAACTCAAAGAACCCTGTTGATATACAGAAGTGTTTATGGAAACCCAGTACAAGCATATAAATAGCTCCATAGAAACAACAGTATTAAACCAAATAAACTTGGGACAAACTTCAAAAATAAGCTCCCCCTTGGTGGACTACCAGAATAAATAGGCTGTACAACAAAGGAAAGAAAATCCTGTCCAAAAATAGGAAGGCTATGCCCAACAGACATAAAACTCCCTTTGCTGCAAAAATAACCTTCCAGGCTAAGGACAACCATAGAGCATTTTTCAGTTATGTATGCAACCTTAAGTGGAACACCTGAATTAATTAATGTGCTGAATTAATGGTAAATGGAACTCCCTGTACCGAATCAGACAATATAGCAAATTTGCTGGCCAATAAATTTATCTCCAGTTTCCTAATCACTGCCAGTTACCCTGCAGGAAATACCCTTTAGTATTTCTCCCAAAACTATCATTAAATAACAGGTCCTCACAGCACTCTCAAAATCTAAACACATTGCATCAATGGGTCATACTAAAATCCCAAGAGGCCTCCTAAATAGTATCAAACATGACTTATCAGGTCCAGTAGAAACTCTATTCAACCACAGACTCCAGACAAGGGTAGACTTAGTGGTAAAGGACTTGGGAACTTAGGTTGACATCAAAATGAACTTTGATCATCGTGTTTCCATGATGGTGAAAAAAATCCTTCTACATGGTACAACTTATAAGTAAGGGTATGGCATCCAGATGTAAGGCAATCATAGTCTCGCTATTCTCAGCTCTAATTAGACCAATAATCAAGTACAATGCACCCTTTGGCATGTACCTGACCAGGCATTTGCAACAGTTTGTGTGGCCACAGAGGCTCCTCACTAAAAAAATACAGGGTGTAACATATCCTTTGCAGACCACCTCAAAGCCCTGTTTCTGTACTCAGTCTCCACAGACATCTGATAAGCAATTTATGCCTAACCTACAAGGCATTCTCTGATCCAGCCCTGATAGATCTGCTACACATTTGCAAAAGAAATAACACTAAAATTACCTAATCTAAGGATCTAAACCTCATCTGTGACATAAACAAAACATGTTGGAGGGACAAGTATGTGTCTCAGAGACTACCCCTTCTCTGGAACAGACTCCCCATTCATGTGAAACAGAGCTCTTCCCTACGCCTATACAAATTCAGTTTGGACCACTGGATTGGAATTTATAAATTCACCCTTGGTTGCTACCTGTGGCTCTTAAGGAAAGCAGTGGCAGATTTAGGGATCAGCACAGGGGTGCGAGCCGGCGCCTTTTGAAGCTGTTCAGAACTTCATTAAAACAATAAAAATAAAAATTCACTTCCTATTTTGTTGAAATCAGAAAAAGTACCACCAAAATGGTACATTTTTCCATTTCAACTAACAAACTTTTTTCCCCTTTGAAAGTCACATGGGAGATGGAACTGCAACTGGAGGTTGCAGTTAGGTGCAAGGACAGCAGCAGGCATACACTACGCACACTACGGCCAATCACTGGGTAGCAAAAAAGAAAATCATTGGTTCACTTTCTTTTCCTTGGGTCAGTGGTGATTTGTGCAATGGCAACAATTATAATTGGCTGCAGGTGTATTTGGCAGGCAGTTTAACTCCCATTAAATACAGCTACAATTGAATCCTTCTCTTGATTTTGGAACTGTAGATTCAAGTGAACTTTTACTCTGTGAGTGACCACATGTCATGTAAGTCGGCTTGCTGATTTTTTTCCCTCTTCCTTGTTTAGCAAAGTTACTTTGGAGCACAGTAAAGTCTCCAAAAATCCCTACAGGCTGCTATCCCATGATCTGCAACTCTCCTCTCATGCCCATATCCAGTAGATAAGGTAGGATGGTTCACATTCTAAATATTGCTCTTATCAACTTAGAAGGTTGCTAGAATAACAGGATGTGTGCTAAGTGCTAACATGTATTTTCTGAAGGATATAAAATCTGAAACTCAGACATAAGTCACTATTTAGTGACTTCAGTCCTCAGCTGCAGAAGTGAGCAGCAAGCCAAAGATAATATGAAACAAAGATCTGGACACTCCTTCCCTCTTACTGCAAGGCACCAAATCTGGACAAATCCAAATATAATGGGGGGCATAAAAATAGGGGCAGATTTTAAATATTGCTCTTATAAACAGAAAATTGCTAAAAATAACAATATTTAGTTGTATGGGCATTTTCTGAAACATATAAAGTCTGAAAATCAGCTGTATGCCACTGTTGTTTGACTTCAGTCCTCAGTTAGTTACCAGAAAACTGTAATAAGGAACACCAATGATATGAGGCAAAGATCTGGATGTTTTGCAAAAATCTGGAAAGTTGAGATGTATGGATCCATCCCCATATCAGATGCTGGGCTTGAGCAGGTGCTAATGAAACAAAAACTAAGCATGTGGGTCTCCCAAAAAATGCACACTAAAAGATGAATATTTAATATAGCACACAATGGTTGAAACTATAGATTCATTTAAGGACCTGGGTATATAGGTAGATCCAGCTTTTAGGTTTTTCTAATCATATCACCCAATTATTTAATAATTATAGAACTATGGTTGTATAAGAGATTTATAAAGTCTAGGAAATCAGAAATGAAGTCATTGTTCATAGGATGATAGTAGGCTATTGGCCCAGAGGCCCTTATAAGCCTACCCAAGAATTTCACCCATGTCCCCACAAAGTCAGCACCTTTTCATTAACTTGAACATGAAATAATATGGAAACCTTATAGGAAAACAGGAAAGAGTCAGTGGGAATACACCAATGGTATCCATGGATGTGAAAATTTAAGTTTGCCTCATTGGTAAAAGGTACAGGGTTTGAGTCTGATCTCAGGTTATTGGCAAGGCTTAGCTTGGTATTCACCTATGAAACTATAAGACTAAAGTGGGCCAACTTGTACAGTGGGGCAGATATTTAAGGAGACTGTATTCAAGTATACAGAACATTTAGAGACAACTACCTCTGGAAATGTTTGTGGTTGACAAATAGAAAATCAGACAACCTATGTAGAAGATTCTGTAACAATGAGAAGTATGCAAATATTTTTCTCTCTCCACTGATGCATGAATAGACTACCAGATTACATTAAAGCAAGTACTAGATTAGATATTTTTAAGAACATCCTGGACCCATTATGGGATCAGCTGTTTTGGTATATTGGTAGGCTAGAAGGGCAGTATTGCCTGTTCTTGAAATATTTGTATCCAAGAGCACTTTCTACTCATTTTTTTTATCATGAAATATTTCACCTTGCATAACATCTAGTGAATAAACTACAAGTTGGAGGGGGCAAACATATGCGATTTTTTGCAGTATTTGAGTAGTATTAACAGGATTGCAGCCAAATCACTGTCTATCCTTTTATTGTTAGCCATGGTAGATGAATTCATGATTGTAATGTGATTGCATTTATTTTGGTGTACTGATCATGTAGTGGTTAACTTAAGATCATTTTTAGAGAATTCTGTGTTTTTTTGTAATGGTAGAAATAGTGTGGTGGGAGGCAGGTCAATTTCACCTCTGCATAAAAGATGGAATAAAGTCGGTGCCTCTAGATATGATTTCTAAGTTTATGTTATGGTACAAATCCAATCCTGTATAGTTCATTATATAACTATTTAGTTGTATTATGTTGTGTATACAGTGCCAACCATTTAAGCTACTAAAATTGTGAAATCAGATTCAAGAAACACTGTCTGGGAGCTCTGACCTTCTTGCACTCTGCATTTTATAGTTAAATACCCTTGTATTGTTAATTACCCTGTTGTATTGTGTGCAAATCATGTAATGAAAGCCTAACATGAGTCATGAGTTTTATTTTTTACAGTTTTTTACAGTTGCCCCAGTATACATTGTATAGCATACTGCTGCATCTGGCCTTTTTCCTTTATAACTGGTCTTCATTGTGTTACTGTGATAAAGTTCTGCTGAGAACACTGCATGCTAAACTGGCTGTAGTCAGTTTATTTATTTAACATTTTCAGCAACAGTTTTCTTTTTTTTTTTTTTTTCTGTAAAGCTATACCGCTCTGGAAGCTGTGAGGGTAGTATTACAGACTGTTCTGTAACTGAGTACCAGTCTGGCATTTTGCATTGTACGTTTTAATTTTGTGTGTAATGCTGATGCTGCATGCAGTTTACAAATCTGCTTAATTTCAGTTGTAACATGCACTGGGTTTATTGCCATTATTGAAGGTGTAGAGTCAAATGTAACTGTGTGCGGCAGTACGATTTTAACAAGCTGTTTTTTTCTCAATAGCTGTTTTTGCTGCCATGTATCTTATGAATAGGCTGTGAAATATCCATGCTAACTTCAATGAGAACAGTGAATCAATGCTCTGCAGCCATTACCTTAATTTCCCATTTGAATTGCATCAGTTGTATTACAGTAGTTATGTTGTCACTCAAGCTGTCTGATACTGCAATGGTATACCTGTGTTGGGGGAGGGGAGTAGATGTTGATATGAAATGGGATGGTACCACCGAATAGGAAAGATTTGTATAGTGACCTAATTTGTCCTCTGAGTTTCATGCTTAGATGTTTTTTTATCCTGCTGGATGTTGCACTTCCTAATTTTTGTCATGACTTTCTTCCTTTTGCTGTGCATCCTGTTGATAGGATACCACCAGGATGGCTTGCATGAATTTGTTCTGTGGTTATTCCTGGTAATTAGAAATGTCTCTGTGCCTCTAACATGGTTGTACTGGTCAGTGTTCTTTGAGTTTTTGGTGGGGCATCAAATTTTGCCAGGTTACTACTTGATAGTAGGACGTTTGCCTTAAAATGGTTTGTCCTCATCAAAGAGGACATTACATAGGGTGGGTGCAGCATTCTCCCATGCTAGTGATGACTACAGCAACTTATGTTCCCACTCCTAGTGGGCATTTGGACTGTTGGGTCTAGGGTGATTGTGTTGACAAAGTGCAGCAATCTCTGGGCTTGCAAGCTTGGGACAGTGTATGATTCCCAATTTATAATATGGTAGTCACCCATGAATATGGTATTGGGATGACTGGTGAGGAGATCCAGTAAATTGTGTTATGCATTTCCTAGGTGATAGAGGTGGGCCTATAGCTTCTAAGGATATAGTATGTGACTTTTCTATGGTAATTTGGACATGGAGAAGCTGAAGCACATCTTGTTTGGTCAGCCCTGAGACATGTTTTGATGTAAAGTGACATCTCCAGCTTTACTCCATGCCTGTGCAGTAGCTGGTCTAAATGCTCAAATGTTTGCATTCTCCACAGTGGAAAAAGCTTTTAGCAAGTACAGTTTCTTGTTTAGATTCATAGAATTGAGCAGTAACATCTTTGCATTGTTTAAAACGTTATAGTGGTGGTCTTTGTGTGGTGTTTGTTAATGGACCTCTATGGGACTGGCTACTTTGATGGGGTACAGGGGCTTGTTGCAGTGAATAATGGTTACTAAAAAAGAAGTTATGTACTCACCATAACATTCCATGTGAGTTCATCTCGCCTTCATTCTTACAAATCGGTTCGGAACCGATCCCTTGGCTTTGAGTCAGCCGCTTTTACAAGCTAGAGGTTTTCGAGTAGCTTGAGGCCAAGTCCCTATCCCATGATGCTCTCTGCCTCACCTCATATCTAGTTTGCTGATCCCAAAATATACAACATAAGCAACATGAATGTAACTCCAGCCGAAGAAAGAAATCCCATACAAAAACCTACCAGACCTCAAATCTCTTACTCGTTCTTCGAGAAGGCTGGAGGGGGAAGGCGGGAGGGAATGTAAGAATAAAGGCAAGATGAACAACTCACATGGAATGTTATGGTGAGTACATAACTTCTTTATGTGAAGTTGTTCAATCTCGCTGTTCATTCTTACAAATGGGTAGCGTCCCAAGCACCATTTATCCTGGGTGGCTCATGGGAGTATATTCCTGAGGACCGTGGAACCAAAGGAAGCCCTGACCCTGGAGGCCTTGTCTACTTTGTAATGCATGATGAAGGTTTGTGGTTTTGACCAAGTGGCAGCTGCACATATTGTATCTAACGGCAGTCTAGCCATGTAAGTTGAAGAGGTAGAAATAGCCCTTGTAGAGTGCGCCTTCACTTTATGTTCTAGCAGTTGATTCACGGAAGAGTATGTGAATTTTATACAATCTGTTAACCATTTGGAAAGAGTGACTTTTGACACAGGCTGCCATTTCTTGGTATCTGAATGAGAAACAAAAAGTTGTTCTGATTTTCTAAATTCTTTGGTTCTATCCAAATAAAATCTGAGTTGTCTGTGTACATCAAGTTTGTGCAACAAATACTCCAACTTGTTGGAGTGGTTACTGAAGAAGGTTGGAAGTTCAATTGTTTGATTTAAATTAGCATCTGAACAAACCTTTGGAAGGAAGGATGGATTAGTGCAGAGCAACACTCTGTCAGGGTGAAAAATCAAGTATGGAGGTTTAATAGATAAAGCCTGTAGTTCAGACACCCTGCATGCTGATGTAATTGCCACCAAGAAAATGGTTTTCCAAGACAGGAATTTTAGTTGGCAGGAAGATGCAGGCTCAAATGGAGGAATAATAATCCTAGATAGAACAAAGTTTAGGTTCCAGGGAGAGAAAGGTTGTCTAACTGGTGGTCTAAGATGTATGGTTCCTTTTAAGAAGGCTCTACATAACCTGTGAGACATATTTGAGCCTTCCAATTCAAGGTGAAAATTTGAAATTGCAGCCAACTGAAAATGTATGGTAGCTGCCGCAGCACCTTCATTAAAAAGTTTAGTCAAGAACTCTAATATGCTACCAATTGGTGTGATGTATGGGTCAATGTTATTTTGAGAAGCCCACAAAGCGAACCGCTTCCACTTGCTGACGTATAACTTTCTGATTGAAGCCTGGTGTGAAGATACAAGGATATGCTGCACTTTCGAGGAAAGATTGTGGGACCTGGCTATGTTGGAAATCAGAGCAGACAAGCTGTCAATTTGAAGGAGTGAAGTGAAGGATGAAGAGTCCCTGACGAGTGTGTCAGCAGATCTGGAACTGGGTCCAGAATGCAAGGTTCCTCTAGTTGGTAGAGTCGAAGGAAAGGGAAGCAATAAGGGGCTATCAGAATTACAGTCCTCCCCAAGGCTTTGGCTTTCTGCAGAAATTTTGGAATCAGGGGAATGGGTGGAAATGCATATAGAAGTCCCAAGGGCAAAATGTGGACGAGAGAATCCCCTCGGATTTTCCCCTGGTGGGGGATTCAGGGTAAAGTAGCTTCTGCATTTGGCATTCATGGGAGATGCAAACAGGTCACAGCAAGGCTGGCCCCATCTGTGGAAAATCCTTTCCGCTACCTCATTTTTGAGGGACCACTCGTGCGGCATCAGAATAGCTCTGCTTAGTCTGTCCAGAATCACTTTGGATTTCCCTGGGATGTGCATCACTATAAGAAAGTGTCCGGTGGATACAGCCCAATGCCAGACTCTTAGGGCCTCTCGGCATAGGGGATAAGACTTGGTTCCCCCTTGCCTGTTGAAATACCAGACTACTGACATGTTGTCGGTCTGAATCTCAATCGTTCCCAGTGGAAGAGAGTCTTGAAAGTCCTGGAACGCTAAATGTACTGCTCTCATCTCCAGGACATTGATGTTCAGTTGTGACTCTGTCTCTGACCAGGTGCCTTGGGCTGTTCTTCCCTGAAACCCCCCCCCCCACCCTATCAGAGAAGTGTCCATGGTCACAGTGGCTGATGGCAGGGGAAGAACAAATGGGTGACCTACTGTTACATAGTGGCTGATCAGCCACCATTGTAGATCCTTTTTGCATGAATCTGTAATGATCATCAAGAATAACATTGGAAGTTGTTGGTAAGACCATTGGGTGAAGAGTAACCATTGAAGTATTCTCATGTGCATGCGCCCTACAGTTACTGCTATGAGAGCTGCTGCCATAGTACCTAGCAGTTTTAAAAATTGAGAGGCTGGTACTTTGTTTCATGCCAGAATGTCTAATGCCTGTTGTTGAAGTGTGACTATTCTTTCCAGGTGCAGTTTTACCATGGCGGTAGTGGTGTCTAAATTTGCTCTGATAAAGGAAATACGTTGCGATGGTGACAACGCAGACTTGTCGAAATTTATAGTAATTCCTAACTGGGAACACAGTTTTAGAGTGAGGTCCCTGAATTTAACTAGTTGATGCCTGGTGGTGGTGGTGAGGAGCCAGTCGTCCAGGTACGGAAACACCCAAAATCCTAGATGCCTCAGGTGAGCCATAACTAATGCCATGCATTTGGTAAACACTCTGGGTGCTGTTGTGAGACCAAAGGGCAGTGCCCAGAACTGAAAATGACTGGCTCCCAGCCAGAAACGCAGGTGATCTCTGGATGGTCTGGCCATTTTGATATGACAGTACGTATTCTTGGGATCTATAGAGCACATCCAATCGCCGTAACTAGAAACGGAAGAATCAACTGAAGCGTGACCATCCGGAACTTCTCTTTCTTTACAAAAGTGTTGAGATTGCTGAGGTCCAAGATGGGCCTCCAGTCCCCTCCTTTTTTTGGAACTAAAAAGAATAAGTAGGTTCCGATCCTATCTGGTCTGCTAGGACTGGCTCGATGACTCTATTTTTCTAGCAACCTTTGAATCTCTATGGTTGCTTGATCCCTGAGACTGGGTAGAACGTCTGGGATTTTCTTTCGTACGGAGGGTGGTTCTGTGAAAGGAATGACATATCCTCTGGAAATAATGCTTTGTACCCAAGAGTCTTTTGTAATTTTTAGCCAGGTGTCTGGATACAAAGACAAGCGACCCCCGACTGGCTTCAGAGTAGGACAGTCAAACCTCCTTTCAGGAGCACTGGCAGGGCTTGCCAAAGAACTAATCTCTGTCACCCTGGTTTTGTGGACCCCCTCTGCCATTGCCCCTCCTCTGCCACTGGAGGGATATTCACTGCCTGTGTTCTGAAAGGCTCCTTGGGACTTGCAGAACCACATTTTTCCTCCCTCTTGCCCTTTGGGGTAAGGTCTAGTAGGGGTGGAAAAACAGACTCCTACGGCAGATATAGTTTTTCCATCTTTTTCACACCTAGTGAGGGTCTCCTTGACTTTAGGCCCGAAAAGGGATGAGCCATCAAATGGGGTATTAACAAAGGAAGAATTGAAGGCTTCCACAAAGGAGCATAAACGCATCCAGAAATGTCTCCAAAGAGCTATTCCTGAACCTGCTGCTGGACTCGTGCCATCAGCTGCATAAGAAATGAGACGCATGGATGAGTTAACTATAGAATTAAGGGGATTGAGCTTGGATGTCACCTTATCAGGAACGCCCTCAGCTGCAGTACTCTGTAGAATATCTCCAAGCTCTTTAAGGAGATCTCTCTGAAGTCTGGTAAAGTGTGTCAAATAGTTGAGCGATCGCATAGCAAAAGTCACTGAACTGAAAATGCATTTTCCATACCTGTCCATAATCCTGGAATCTCTATTAGGAGATGGACAGTAGAAGAGGTTTCATACATCTCTTTCTTGGTGGCTGCCGTCACCACCATGGCATCAACTGGCACTCCTTTGGTAAGAAACATTTTGTCCTGTGGAGAGGTAATAAACTTGTTGGGCCTCCAAGGGACAGGTTCCACAGTACCAGCAGGCTTCCATGCCCTTCAAGCAATTAAATCCATTAATTCATCAAAGGATGGAGTCACCCAGGAGGTGGAGGGTTGAGACCCAAAGGCCTTCAGAAGCACTGACTCATCATCAGTAGGGTTAATGGACTGCCAGCCACCCCTCTGTCTTAGGATCTCTAGGATATCAGCAAAAGAGATATCCTCTGAGGGGGACAGTGGGGACCCTTCTGACTCCTCTAAGTCAGTGTCTGATGTGACAGACTCCTGCAGGGAGTCTAAATGCCTCCTCTTGCAAAGCTTCTTCCTGGGAACCTCATCAGCAGGAGCTTCTGGTGAGGTCTCAGTAGAACATGGGTCACCCATTGGGGTTACCTGAGGCTCTAGGTCTCAACGCTTTAAGGGGACCTGTGATGCAGAGGTAGAACACAGCACTTTTGAGGATGAGGAAGTAGATCCTGATGAAGTGGGTGTCTTCGAAGACATAACTCTCCTCATGGCATAGAAAGCCCCACTGCTCCAATGCAAGGAAGCAGCCAGTTCCAAAGAGGATGGCAACTTCCCCAGCACCGAAACAGTGGGCTCAGAACCAGAGGAAGGAGCCGAGCTCATCCGTGCTGAAGCTTCGAGAGGAAGGATCGGAACTGACCCATCAGTTAGACTCTCCCCCAGGAGCAAACTGGAGAGTGTTGGCTCCCAGACTCCTTGAAAAGCATCAAAGTAGTCTGAGTTGATGGAGCCAATTGCACTGGAACAGGCCTCAGCTCCGAGGGTTCCATGATCATCAGTTCTATCCCCTCCAGCTCTGTAGGCCCTGCTCGGCTCGGAGGAAGAGCAGATATAGTAGGCAAGGACATCTTCAGCTCCAAGACCAGTTGGGCCAGAGCTGACAACAATTTGGCTAATGCCGGGTTCTGGAGGAGCCTCTGCACCACTTGGTCCACATCCACATCGAAGAGGCTACTCGAAGAATGAGTCAAAGAGATAGATGAAGCCACCGACTGTAAGATTGGTAATTTCAAAACTTCGGAGACTGGCTCCAATACCGGGGACCGCCTCCGACAAACTTGCTTGGTGCTCGGTTCCAAGGACTGTGGAACCGGCAATCGCACCTTCTCAGCCAATTTCAGAGCAGGAGACTTTGGCTTGGAAGAAGCTTTCAAAGACTTAGATCCCTTGGAAGATTTGGAAGTCTGGTCAGCCTTATCAAGAGATTCCTGAAATTCAGGTTTCAACAAACCTCTATCCACTAGCTTTCTCCTGTGTTCTAACAAGACCCTGCTGCTGAACGAATGACAAATGGAACAGTCCTCCTGAAGATGGACTGCACCTAGACAGTAGACACAACTTACATGTAAATCAGTAATGGACATTTTTTGTCCACACTTAGGGCATTTCTTAAACCCTGACTTCTGTCTCTCTTTCTCCCTTTGATCAGACATAATGTAATGTGTAATGTAATGGAAATAGCTATATATCTATCTATATATATATATATATATATATATATATATATATATATATATATATATATATATATATACATATATAAATAAAACTGCCTAGACAAACAAACACACTGGCTAGGCTAACACCACGCTCTAAGATAAACAGTTAAAGATTCAAACAGCTATAACAGTTATAAAGAACAATACTCTCACACTAAGAAGTTACAGTTATAAAGAGTTATGAACACTAGGGACTAACTAAAACACAGCCAATGAAAGGCCTAAGAGCAGCCGCTCTATAATGAAGATTTTCATCAGAAAATAATTAAAGAAAATGACTAAATACTAGTCTATGGTTAACTAGGACAAAATACACACTTTCTGAAAAATTCCTATAGAAATATATAGAATAAATTTAAAATATAAAAATACTGGCCCCAGCTCCACTCTCAACCTCCGATCTGTTGCAGTGGCATAGTAGATCTGAGGTGAGGCAGAGAGCATCATGGGATAGGGACTTGGCCTCGAGCTACTCGAAAACCTAGAGCTTGTGAAAGCGGCCAACTCAGAGCCTAGGGATCGGCTCTGAACCCATTTGTAAGAATGAACGGCGAGATTGAACAACTTCACTTTGCCAGTTAAGAGCGACTGTGGACATCTCAGACTGAATTTCAATGGGCCGGATACAATGATGGCAGAGCAGTGTGGATGTATGGGGGTGGCACTACCAGACCTTACAGTACAAATCGAAAAAAAACTGTCAACACACTGAGTCTCCCATCCCTCCTTGATTTGCTTCTGAATAATTTTATTTCTGTTTGTATCCATCTGTGTCTGCTTTACCCCTTCTTTGTCACCCTATTGCTGCTTTAGCCTAACCATAATGGCATTTTTCATCAAACAACTTGCATTCTTTCTCTAATTTTGTCTAATCTAAGGTTAATTTACCCACACCTCTTCTCTTACTTCTCTCTTTTACAGTTCTTTAAAGAACTTCACAGTGTTCTTTGTTCAGTCAGTCACTGTTACTGTTCCATTCTGTCTTGAGTCTGTTTCCTCTCATTCAGCTACTGTGCTACTCTTACATCTTTTTTTTCCTTTTACCTACAAGAATACCTTCATTCTCAGTACCTGTCCTTCTGTTTCTGCATTTTCCAGTATCTATTTCAATTATTTCCTCTTCCCTTTTATCATCTTTTTTCTGTAATATTTCAGATTCTTCTATTCCCTTGTTCATACGTTCATAGGTTCATAGGTTCATACTAGGCTATCTGCCCGAGGGCATTTATAAGCCTAGCCCATAGTTTTGTGGCTTATGCCACCCCTTTAGTTTGGAGAAACTATGCCCATTATTTTGCTGTGCCTCTGTCGAGCAGTGACACTGAGGTAACCCCTGGGGTGTATCTGCGATCTCCCATCCATTGGTCAAGATTCCTCTTGAACAAGGCCAGCGAGGTGCTCTGCCTCACATAAACCGGGATTTTGTTCCACAGCATAGGGAGTCTTTGGGTAATGAATCTATCCCTCCAGCACGTCCTATTAATAACCGTGTCGAGGTTTAAGTCTCCCGCCCTGGTGGCTCTGAGGGATCTAGATTTTTTGAGATGAAGCATGTTCATCAAATCTGGGTTTGACATGGCCTTGTATGTCAGGCATAGGTCACCTCTGAGCAAGCGGTAAGCAACTGAATATAACTGGAGTTCTTTCAGTCAGGCAGCATAAGACAGATTTTTGAGACCCTTTATCCTTTTGGTGAGGAACTTTTGTGGCCTCTCCAGCTGCTGCAAGTGTCGGGTCAGATACATTCCGAATGGGGCATTGTACTCAATCATTGGTCTGATGAGTGATGAGTATAGGGAGACTATGACTTCCCTTGATCTAGATATGAATCCCTTCATGATAAGGTGGGCAATGTAGAAGGTCTTCCTAACTACTTTAGCAATATGAGTGTCGAATGAAAGGCTACTGTCAACCTGGGTTCCCAGGTCCCTAATAACTTCTTCTGTGTTCAGGGATTGCCACCTATATGGTAGCTATGGGTAACCTTATTTTTCCCGAAGGGTATGACTATGCATTTCTTGGCATTTAACTTTAGGCCATGGCTCTGGCACCAGTTATCCATTTCTGTGAGACCCTTCTGAAGGATATCTGTGTCGGATGTGTTTTCAACTACGGCGCCCAATTTGCAGTCATCTGCAAACTTTGTCAGCCATAACCCTCCTGTGTTTGCTTGTACTTCAGAGAAGTAGATGCCAAACAAGAGTGGGCCCAGGACTGAGCCCTGTGGGACACCACTTGTGACAGGCTTTGAGTCTGACATGGCGCCAGCAACTCTGACCCTGTGGGTTCTGTCACTCAGCCAGTATGCAACCCATCTTGTAATGTATGGGTTTACATTTAAGTTGATGAGTTTTTCAATGATACCCGAGTGAGGTATTGTATCAAAAGCCTTCGCCAGGTCTAGGTAGGCTGTATGGACTGCCTTTCCCTCGTCAATGGCCTTGGTGACTGTTTCGATAAAGTCAACCAAGTTTAGAAGGCATGATCTGCCTTTGACAAAGCAAAACTGGGTTGGATCCAAAGTCTGCAAGTTCCCTATGTCTTTATTTATGAGATCCATTATGATCCTCTCCATGGCTTTGCAGATAAGGCTTGTCAAGCTAATGGGATGGTAATTTCCAGGGTCGGTGGAGGCACCACCTTTGTGGAGTGGGACCACAGTCGCTGTGCGCCACTCCCTGGGTACGTATCCGGAGGTGAGACTAAGATTAAACAGCTGTCCTAACTGTGGGTTTAATTCCTCATTGAGTTCATGGAGCACACAGCCGGGGACACCATCAGGTCCCATGGATGCTGTGTTCTTTGCCTTGGAGAGAGCAATTCTCACCTGGGCGTTAGAGATGTTTGGGGGGCTACAATAATTTGGTATAGATATCTCTCCTTGAGAAGAGGAGAGAAGTTTGCACTGAACCTTTCAGCCAGTATGTTGGCAATGTCTGTAGGATCAGTAATCTTCACATCATTTTGAACTAATTCTGAGCATATCTGGGAGTTTCCTCCTAGGTTTCTGACATAGCTAAAGAATGCCTTATGGTTGTCTTTAGAGTCCTTAGCTATGTTTTTCTCAAAATTAGCTTTGGATGATTTTATGAGAGCTCTTAGCTTTTACTTATAGTGATCAGCGGTGTCTTACCTTTTAAGGATTTTGCTCTATCTTGTAGTAGCTTTCTCCTTTTGTTGTAGAGTTTGTTTATGGCTGGGGTCCACCAGACTGGACGCTTGCCTTTGGTACAAAGAGTCTTTGTTTTGCTTGGGATTGCCTGATCCATGCATCCTGCAGGTGCTGGTAGAAGGCATTTGTAAGTGATTCAGCGGTTTGAGTAATGTTAACCGCCGGCTCAGGGGCCTTAAAGGAGACCACACTAGTCTTTAGAAGTGTGAAGTCGGCTTTCAAGAAGTTCTTTACTGTGGTCTTTTTCATTTCGGGTGGGGCGGGATGAGGACCTCCAGCGAGATTAGTTTGTGATCAGATCTCACCAGTGAGGGGTATACTTCCGGCATTGAACATTGTGCTCCCATGTTCGTGATGATGAGATCAAGTATGTTTTCTCCTCTTGTGGGGATGGTGACTAGTTGTTCCATGGCATTTGAGTTTATGAATTCCAGGAACTTTTGGGCTAGAGTGTTTGGGCTTGAGTAGTGTTCCCAGTCTATATTAGGGTAGTTGAAGTCACCTAGTATGATGGTGTTCGGAGATACATTTATGCCCTCCAGTGTTTTCAGGAAGGCCATATGAGGTTCCTGAGTTTGTGAGGGTGGCCTGTAACATGCTACAAATTGCAGAGCAGTCTTGCCTATGGATAATTGCACCTGGATGGTTTCCGATGCATCGTGCGATGCCACCAATCTTGAGGTGTGGGTGTCCTTGATGAATATGGATACCCCTCCTCCTTTCTTGGTATTGTCCAGGTTTTGGGGCCGGAACGCATGATATGAGGTAAAACCTGATAGTGCTTGGGTGCTCTCAGGAGCCTTGAACCAGGTTTCTGTCACAGCACAGACATCGATGTTCTCCATACTGAGAAGGACCTCGAGTGTGTGCATCTTGAGGTTGAGACTTCTGGCATTGAGCAGCATTACCCTTAGTTTTTTTTCTTTGTTTTGTTCTAGGGTGGTAGGTTTAGAATTTGAGCCTTGCCTAAAAAGGCACTATGGGGTGGCAAGAGCCTTTGCCAAAATCCGGAATCCCAGGGTGACAAGTGCAAGCCATCCCTTGCGAAGCAGCGTGGCTTGTCCAGCATGTCATCCCAGGCAGACAGACATTGGATCCCCTTTGAGTGACACCAGAGTTTAAGCCAATTGTTAAAGCTGATCATCTTATCTCTGTATTGTGGCATCATTCTTGGTGAAGGTAGGATACTGCTCAAGGTCAGGGTCATACCTGCTTGGGCTATATAATCAGAGAGCTTCTCTATGTCTCTTTTCATGTAGTCCAAGGAGGTACATCTCAGGTCGTTAACACCAGCGTGGACAATGATTGAGTCGTACTTGTACCTGCTGTTGAGAGACCTGAGTGCATGCGTTATGTGGCAGATTCTAGCACCCGACAGACAGCTTACTGTGACCTTCTCCTTACTCAGTCTGGTGAGCGGGACGTCAGTGTGTCTGACTATGGAGTCACCAATGACTAGTGTGTCTGGCATTGTGTTTGGCCTTAAGGGCTGTGACTGCTTGACACTCTGACTGTGTGGTCTATGTGTTGCAGGTGTTGTGTTCTGAGGTGGTAGTTGTTTGGGTGTCTGCTTTGGTGGCCTCTGCTGTTTTGGTAGATTTTTGATCAGAGCCTCCGAGTATGTCTTTGTGTGTTTATGTGTATGATTTGAGGTTGTGATGGTATTATGTGAGACTGGGTCTATAGTGTGTGTGGTTACCTTCTCCTCCTGCCTGGTCATGCCAGTCCTATGTTGAGAGAGCTCAGCCTCCAGTTTGGCCATTTAGTTGCATCTCTCGCATGTATTTGTGTTTTGTGGGAGGAGGAGAGGGTTGTCTGTGTACATGAGGCAATTGTAACATTGCCTCAATATTCCCAGGTTCACCAGCTGAGCAGGAGAGGACATTAGCAACTGATCCCTCGACATGCTAGAAGGAATAGACAGAAAAACTTAAGAAAAGGTTCTGGGGGATGTGGGTGACCGAGAAATGGGGTTTGCTTTTTTGGGGTACTTTCTATAACAAGAGTGCTGTGTCGAGGTGATAAGTACTGTAGGAGCAAGTGCTTCACTATACAGATAGAGAATAGTTTACTTGGGAGTGAAGTAGAGATAATTTATAGTTGTAGGATACACTAAATAGGACAGTAGTATACTTTGAGGAAGATAGTTTTAAGGGAAAATTTGAAGAGTGGACTTTAGGTAGCCCTAATAGTTTAAATCTGATTAACCGGTGCTGCCCTAGTGTGCAACGGTAGCAGCTCTGCGCTAAATCGCGCTAAAGCGCGCTAACGCGTGCTTTATAGCAGGGGGCTGGAAAAAACAGGAAATGACCCAAAATGGCCGACGAATTACTAGTTGCTGCTTCTAACCACTCCTCTGAGGACAAACAAGCAGCTCAGTACTCCCCACTCCCACTGGTGAGTAAATAAACTACCTCTGGCCACACAAGAAAATGGAGGAACACAGAAACCAAATACAAAGCCCATGGATCAGCAAAATCTGATCACTGGAACAACTAGCTAGGAAAGTTTAGGAAAGGACAGCTCCTGCTGTCTCTATATTTCCCTGTCTCCTCTACAAGTCAACAATTTAAAGCAGATTTAATGTAATTTCACAAACCTAATCATATGCTCTTGCCTTTTTATGTTGTCTTCCACAAGCTCTTTAAATCTCTCCTTTTCGATTCTGCCTTTGCTCCTGTGATCTCTATCTGCCTTCATTCTATCTCCAGTCTCAACCCCCCCCGCGACCTGTAGTTTCTCATTACACTCATTCTTACTGTATAAAATAAAATTACCTTTAACTTTTCATAGTTATTTCATCCAGCCAGTACACACACAACTTCAATAATCTTTCTAACTTGGGTTTTCTCCTTCTGGAGAATGCAAGTTGTGACTGCTTAGGAAAGCTTTGAGTTTATTCATTTGGTTCATAAATTAAATGAACATTTTCTTAATTTATCCAAACCTCTGTGCCTGGGGTTTTCTTAATAACAATAAAATAGATTTTGACTTGCAGTCCTTTCTAAAATGTTACAATTGTTACAACAGTTTTTACATTGCACATGACTAAATTGAGCATTTACTTTTTCTGATTTTTTTATAACATCTACTTCTTTAGTTGTTGTGTTTTACTTAACTGAGCTTCACTTTTTCCACAGAAATCATTAACTTAAAAAAAAATAATCTTTCTCTGTGACTAATATCCCATCCAGTTGGACTGCTTCCTAGGTTACAACAATGACGATGCCTGCTATGCAATGGAAGGGAACTGTGACTTGGTATGGGCAACCAATCATATCTTCCAGGCATGTACTGAAAATACTTGTACTGGGTGTACATGTGCTGTGGGCTACACAGGAATTACCTGTCTACACTACTACATCCACTGCAAAATCTTGTGCAGCTGAATGTATACTGCTTTCTTTTCACACATGATGAAGAGCTTCTTATCCTACTTTCCCACTCCCACTCCGGTTGTCAACTAACCAGGCTGCCCCCCCCCCCCCTTTGCAAATTCTTGGATCTGCCACTGGAAAGAGACATCTTTTAGATGTCTTAAGGCTTAGGCATATACTAAACCCAGTATAGTCTGTGGCTATTGATAAATAGGAAAATTGGGTCATGAATAGCTAGACTAAAAAAGTCTCTAGGGCCATTAGCCTGCTAAGCTCCTATACTCCTTTGATCCTAAGAATGCATGAAGGGAGCAAAAGAGACTGGATGTAGCAATAGATTCTGGTAGATTTAGGACAGAGATCAGAAAGTTTTATGTATAAGGTATCACTGAAGTATTGCATTTCATGAATAAAACTGAATAACATTAGAAATGGGTATATAGTCAAAGAATATCAGGAGAGTTATAGAACTCAAAAGAGAGAAGATGGTTACATATGGATTGGAAGTAATGCTCAGCAATACAAATAAAATGGATGATGTGTTTCTACAGGATATATTTTATGTCAGTGTTTGTAGTAGTAGAATGGACCTTCATTTATTGAGGCTGAAACAATAATGTAACATAACATAATGTAGATTCATGCTGGAAGCATAACAATTAAGCACAGATGAGCAAGGTATTTCAGGGTGTAATTTAGA
This sequence comes from Protopterus annectens, assembly GCF_019279795.1. Lineage (NCBI taxonomy): Eukaryota > Metazoa > Chordata > Ceratodontiformes > Protopteridae > Protopterus > Protopterus annectens. The sequence continues at coordinate 331,733,742 of NC_056749.1, read as the reverse complement.
GCTAATTGTTGCACATTAAAGCTCAAGTATTTTACTAAATTTGCTGTCAGTTTTATCATTTGAGTCAGAAGGTAGTGAAACATCCTTGACAAAGTGTGCGCTATGTGCCATTACCTTTCCTGTAGCCTTTTCTGGGCATCTAAGAGGACTTTAATAAGTTTCAACTAATTACTTTGAAGCTTTATCATATACCTTGGTTTGATTTGGTTTCTTGTTATGTAGATACATTACTTTTCACAGAATTGAAAGCCACTGAAAATGAAATCAAGTAACTATATTTTTTTCTATATTTCTACCGCTCCACATCTACTATTAATCACCAACTCCCATGACCAAAAGACCTTTCTATCCATAACAAAGAAGTTGTTGCAATAAAAATTTCATGCATGATTATTGTTATTCCTCATGTATTAGTTTATTTTAATGCATTAAAGCACTCCTCTTTTGCAACTGGCAACTGCACTGTTGAAGTATTGCCTGTAATATTAGTTTAATGGTATTTTTTTTCCAATAACCATCTCCAGCTAAATTGCTTCCACTCTGCTTCAGTGGCAGTGACACCCACCATTCCCATTGTCTTTGTTGCTGTACCATATAGCTATCACTATATGGCAGTCTCACTGAAGGACTGACCATCTGAAAGCTGTTTAAATAGCTGAGAAAAACTGGCATCTCAATCTCATACCTCTGCTGGTCCTTCCGGCACAAATGACTATTGCTCGAACCTGATTTACGAAGACTACTGTCAGGATTTTTCCCTTCTGCATCAAGTAGCCAGCATGCTGTTAAAAAATAAGGAGCTAAACAGACTAGAAGGGAAACAATGGCAAATGTAAAAAGAAGAAAACATAATAAACAGAAATACACACAAAAACATGGCACAAAACCAACAATATTCATGAGCAAAATGCCATGGAACAATTAGTTATAGTACCCACAAGAGGAGGATAACATTTTGGATCTTGCCCTTACCAATACAGGAGCAGCTTGCACCATCCCTTGCATATCTTCAACACTTGTTAGGTCTGTCCATGAAGCAGTCTCCTTCGAAATAAAACTGAAACCAGAGACAATTTCCACCCAAGGCACCTTTATAAATATCTTTAAGACACACTACATACTCCTAAGTGATACACTGTCAAGATTAAAAATTCCCACAAAACCAAGTTAACTCCACTAAATATACAAAGTATACTAGTATGTAAACAGCTGCATATATGCAGCTGTTAACCCTGCAGGAACAAGTGCAGGGCAGTCCCCTGAAACAAATCCACATGGTGGAACCATAATACCAACAAGCTTTATAATAAAAGGAAAATAATTTTGACCAAAATAAGACAAGTAATTCACAGAATGTTAAGAGTCCTTGTTGAAATAAACTAACAGCTTCTTCTTCTTCTTCTTCTTTCGGCTGCTCCCATTAGGGGTCGCCACAGCAGATCAACTGTTTCCATTTCTTCCTGTCCTCTGCATCTTGCTCTGTCACACCAATAAACTAACAACTCAGGAGCTTAAAAAAATCCACCAAAGAGAATTTTTTTTACTAAAATAGCTACCTAAGCCAGACAATCACAAGGCATTTTTTAATTTATATTCATGATCTCAAAAGTACAATGCAGCAATGCTGCCTGCACTGAGGCTGAGGATATAGCTAGCCTACTGGCAGATACATTTAGCTCTTTAGCTCTAACTTTGTCCACTCACCCCTCCATTAGTCCTTCAAAATATACCTGAAACTGGTTTACCTCCAGGTATCACACAGGATCAAGTCATAAAACTGCTATCAAAAGCTAAAAATACTGCATTGATGGGTCTTGACAGTATCCCTGGATGCTTCATAAATAGCATGAAACATGATTTAGCCACACCTTTAACAACACTTTTCAATCTTAGCTTCCACACAGGTTTTGTTCCAAGTGAATGGAGAACAGCTACAGTCATTCACCTGCATAAGGGAGGACTTTCCACAGACCCAGGCAATTACAGACCCATAAGTCTGACTAGACTCATATGCAAAGCCATGGAAAGACTTATCCTGGAATTAATCAATCAGTATACAGGAAATTTCCAAATGTTGGATCTGTCTCAGCTTGGCTTCGTCAATGGCAGGTCATGCTTACTCAACCTGGTGGATTTTTTGGGAAAAGTCACCAAAGCAATGGATGAAAGCAAAATGATGAACACTGCATACCTCAACCTGGCCAATGCTTTTGACACAATTCCCCCACTTAGGTATAGTAGAAAAGCTAAATAATCCCCTATGTCACCCACTGGAATGCCAGTTGGATCAGAGATAGGACACAGATAATCAAAACTGGATAATTTGCTGCCACAAAGAGACCAGTCAGCAGTGGAGTCCACCAAGGATCTGTACTAGGACCTCTCCTGTTTGACATCTACTTTTCTGAAGTAATAGCTAATACCAAAGTGTTCTGGGTGATTATGTTTGCAGATGACTTCCAAGTAGAAGCAGTCATAGAATCCCCAAATGACTTAGCCATCCTGCAGGAAGGATTTTCTCAAAGAAATAACTGGGGAAAAATCATTGTCTGAAACTAAATGCCAAAAAATGCATTACTGTATCCTTTGGGAACTCATCTACTCAAGAGAACCACCACACTGACAATACATCCGTAAGTCTTGGCCAAGTTGTTCAGGATTTGAGAACTTAATATGGACAGTGACGTAACTTTTGACCAACATGTGTCTATACTGCACAGCTTATAAACAAAGGGATTGTATCTAGATCTAGGGATGTCATTGACCCCTTTACTTATTCCTTTTTAGGCTAGTCACTGAATATAATCCCCCCTTTGGCATGCATCATGAGCAGACATATGCAACAAATGGAATGCTCACAGAGATACCTTACTGAAAGAATAGAAGGCCTAAGTAACATATCCTACATGGACTGACTCAAAGCCCTGTCACTATACTTGGTATCCTGCAGACTGCTAAGAGGTGATCTGTGTCTGGCATACAAGGCATCCTGTAACCCATTACTGATGGATTTACTGTGCATCAACAAGTCAAATGGCATCAGAAATAGTCATTCTAGAGATCTAAATCTTCTCTACAACATCAACAGAATAGTTTTAAGGTACAAGTATATTTCACAGAGAATCCCACTGCTACGGAACAGACTCCCCATACATACAAAACAAAGTTCATCCCTGTCCAGTTTCAAGACCAACTTAAATCTATGGATTGGAAACATAAAATTTACCTCAGGACTGCCTCCTGTACTACTAATGGACAGTTGCAGCTTGTAAATGCTTTATCCAATGCATGGGCCTCCTCAAATCTTCTATGGTATAATCCCAGTTATTCTCATTAGGGTAATATATAATTATCAACCATGGGATGGGTAAGGCCAATCTATAACCAAATGGGATAGGTTATTTGATTGCAAAATGGGAAAATGTCTAGGCTTAAAAAGTACCACAAGGGCAGCTATCCTAGTACTCACCTATGAACCAATGAAAGATTTACCACCATTGTCATGGTGAATTGTGGTATTTTATGCTCTACACCATCCTGCTTTGGCAGCATGTCAGTATATAGTAAGAAATGCACTATTTGGAACTATCACACATTGTTACCCTCACTCTCTTTAATGGCAGTGCTTCCTCACTGCTTTAAAGAGAGTAGTATCTTTTAGCCTGTCCTTTCTGCTGTTCTGCAAAAACTCCCTGATATTATAGTCATGCATTGAGCATAAGTGCTACCCTGCCCCAGAATGAATGACAGGACAACAGTCTTCCCTTTCTCCTTGTTTGGTTCCTTCTGCACCAAGATTTTCTACTTAAGATGAGGATGCTGATGTTGTAGTCAGTTTTTATCCTCTGTGACACAGAACTGACATACCATACCATAGTACAACTATAAAACCAGTGTGAATGAAAATGAATACTTAACACACAAAAGTAAACAAATATATAAAGAAAACAGAAACAGAAAATATAATATAAAAAATCAACATGGATAAATACCAATAGGAAATGAACTTCAAAACAAAAACAGTTTAACAAAATTATAGGAACCACAAAAACATGATTAAAAAATAAAACAATAAAAAAAACACAATGAATGAATGATCAAGAGCAAAGATGTCATTGCCAAATACCCCAGACTGATATAGTATGAATTCTAATGATGTACATCATTACAAACCACAAAAATACTGGGAGTATATGCTTCTGTATGCTTCCACACATTTTACTGTCAATACAGCCTTCGTCATCAATATGTAATAGAAATGATTTTTCTAAATTTTCAAATAATCAATTAAAAAAAAGTTTCTGACCTCAGCCAATTTTGCACACACACATATGCTCAAAAATAATAACTTTAGCACATGACTTTTTTGAAAAGATAATTTATGAAATTCTACAGGTTCATAGTCAAATACTAGACTAACTGCCCTTGTGGGCCATTTTAAGGCTAGCCAGTTTTCCTTTTGGTGTTTGAATTAACCTATCCAAATTGGTGTTAAACTGACCTTACCCATCCCACAATTGATAATTATATATTAACCCTAGTGAGAATAATTGAGATAATACCATAGATAATTTGGGGGGACCTGTGCATGGGATAAAGAATTTAGGAACTGTCTCTGTGCATTAATAGTATAGGAGAAAGTTCTGGGGTACATTTTTTGTTTCATATCCACAGATCCAAGTTCTGCTTGAATATGAACAGGGATGAACTTTGTTTTATGTGGATGGGCAGTCTGTTCCAGAGTAGCGGCTTCCTTAGCGAGATATACCTGTCCATCCAAACTGTTCTATTGATGCTGCAGGAGTATTATATACCTATACCAAGTATTTCTGATACCATTTGACTTGCTAACATGCAGTAAATCCATCAGTATATACTATTTGACTTGCTAACATGCAGTAAATCCATCAGTATTGGATCAAAGGATGCATTATTTACCAGACAGATGTCTCCTCTCAGTAGCATGTAGTATACAGAGTACAGTGACAGGGTTTTGAGCTGGTCCATGCATTACATATTTTTTAGGCATTTTATTCTTTTAATAAGGTATCTCTGTGGGCATTCCAGTTGTTTCATGTGTCTTGACAGATACATGCCAAAGGGGCATTATAATCAATGGCTGGCCTAATAAAAGCTGAGTAAAGGGGGGCAAAGATGTCTCTAGATCTAGACACCATCTGTTTGTTTATAAGTTGTCCAAAATAGCAGGAGTTTCTTACAACAATGGACACATTCTGGTCGAAAGTTAGGTCACTGTCCACATAAGTTCCCAAATTCCAAACAAACGGGTCAACTCTTGGGGTCATATTATCAATGTGATTGTTGTCCATGGTAGATGACTCCCCAAAGGATATAATACTGCATTTTTTGCCATTTAATTTCAGTCCATGACCTTGGCACCAGTCAATTGTTTGGGACGAACCTTCTAGCAGAATAGCTAAGTCATTTGGGAATTCAATTACTGCTCCTAGCTTGCAGTCATCTGCAATATTAGTCAGTCACAGTCCTTTAGTATCAGCTTTTACTTTAGAGAAATAGATGCCAAACAGGAGAGTTTCCAGAGACAAAACTCTGGGGGACTCCACTGGTGACTGATCTTTTTGTGGATGCAACTTCCCTTATTTGATTTCTTGCATCCAGTCTGTTAGATAGTTGTCCATCCCATGCTTGACCTAGGGGGTTTACTCCTAGTTTATTTAGCTTTTCTACTATGCCTGTGCAGGGGATCATACCAAAAGCTTTGGCCAAGTCAAGGTATACAATGTACACCATTTTACCTTCTTCCATTCTTTTGATGACCTTTTCAAAAAAGGCCACCATATTGAGTAAGCATGACCTGCCCTTGATGAATCCAAACTTAAATGGGTCCAGTGTCTTGATGTTCCCTATGTCCTTATTAATCAGTTCCATCATAAGCCTTTCTATGGTTTTGCATATAAGGCTGGTCAGACTTTTATTATATTATATTATGCCATTTTTATATTATATTATAGATCCCTCCATCAGTCATGTGGTACTTTTGTTCAATCATAGTTAAAAATGCTAAAGTTCTGCATAACTTGTGATAATGCCTCACTGTGTAGCATCTATTGCAGTTATATGGATATTTCAATTCTCGTTAACATGTTTGCAATTAGACAGATGACAGATTTAGCATCATAATCAAAGAAGACTGTATAACAACTGACAGATCATGCACAGAAGATAAACAGCCATTTGCTGATAATATTGTTGGTGAAACCAACTTCATTAGAGGGCATTATTTCATAATTAGATTTCAAGTTTTCTCCTTAGCAACTGTGAGTTCCATGGCATTTATTTTAACAATCTGAATGCCCTATGCCCCAGTTCAGTGGCTCTCATAAGCTTATACCAAGATAAGGAATGAAATAAAAAGAAAATGAGGACAGGAAGAAATTGTGGTAACATGTATCCACAACATATATCAAACACATGCACATCCACACAGCATGCCTACACACACACACACACACACACACACACACACACACACACACACACACACACACACACACACACACACACACACACACACACAAACTCACACACTTATAACCACTTGCACAAACTGAAGTAAATAACATAGTTACAAAATCTGTTAAGAATTTCATTTACTGAAAATGTTAAATAATTAGAATAAGTAAATTGACAAATAACAGAAAACACTACCAGCTATTACTTGCAAATCGGAATATAAAGACAAATTTTAAAACATTGGCATAGGTAACCCAGCATAAATCTGCCAAACATTTTAATTTTAAGACATCGATCTTTAAACTCATACTTCAGTAGTACAAGAAGAGAGCACTCATTAGATTTTTTTTCTATCTTGGTACTGAAAATCTGTACTTCCTAAGATCTGAGAAGTCATACAAAGGGTAGGCGTGTTCTTATTTGGTGTGTTGTATACTAGTAGAATAAACTATGTGCATTTCAGCTTTACTGCTGCAATTTACTTAACACAGGTGCTGATATTTGGTATTTCAGCACTTTCTTAATAAAGATAAAACTGAACTCTTCTTGTGAAACAGAAATGTAAACCACCATTACTACTGAATGCAATCATGCTGATATAAGGACTTCAGTTGCTTAGAAACACAATATAACATATTCACAAGACCAAGGCACATCATCTAGTGACATATGGATATAGAAATGCAAACAGTCAGTGGATTTGCATAATGCCAAACAAATTTATAATTCACTGTTCTAAAAGTGTAGATTTAATTGGCGCTTGCCTTCAGGTACCATATGACATGATGTTAGAAAGCTTTTGGGAAACAATGTTAAAAGCAATTTTTAAAAAAGCCTTCACCCAATTTTAATACTAATTTCTAGAGTTAACACTTGCTAACATATTTAGAACATATTCAGACCCACCTGTTTGAGAAATAATAATGCATGTTGTTAAGCACAATGAGAATTATAATTTTTTTAAATGTCTCATTTACAAGCGAATGAGGTTTCCAAATGTTACGGTTTCCTTTTTTCATGACTTATAATAATGAATGCATCTAGATTACCTAGCAATTTAATTTAAAAGAAACACTCATTACTCTTCATTTCTTTGCGTCACTCAAAAAGCATAAACTGTGTTTACTGTTCCATCTACTGTTGTTTAAGTTGCAGTTGGAACAAATAATATATACTTGTGTATTTTAATCCTCAGTTGCCTCACCAAAAGTATGTTCATTATGGATTTGGTTTACTTTATTTAGTATTACTGACTGCATATAAAGGTAATCTAATGAAAGACAAATACAGATGTAGCACATCTGCCCCCTCATTTAACTTCTATGTATTTTCTATTTTGAAATACTACTTTTTTGCTTAGTTTATTTATCTAGCTGCCACATTACAGATGTAACGTTTTTTTGGCTTTTTGTGTTATAATTGCACCCACATATCACTAATGTCAATATTTTTGCAACCTTTCTTGTTAATTTAATGTATGATTTATATGGAATCCAACAAAATGCAGCAGGAGTAGCTAAAACATTGAGGGTTCCATCAGTTTCAATCATTGAGCCCAAGTATTCCACACACTGCAAATCTCTAAACTGAGAGAGAGTCTGTTTGTTTGTATTTGCAATGCTTCTTTTTAACTTGTTTGTCTACAGTCAGTTAGATTTGTTTTGGCTGAGGCAAAAATAGGTCCATGTGGATCAGTGATCTATCCTGGTTGCTTGAAATAATTGATATGTTATAGCGAATCATATATTAGTGAATATGCATTCTAAATGTCTTTTTAGCACAAATGTGTGATGCACTCTGCATCATGGACACCTGCCACAGTTTTAGCCCTGTAACATCAAACACTAGTAGAAAAGAATCAAAATTAGTGGGCTAAATTAGTGAGAAAATAATTAGTCAAAATAAAATGTAAAGATATGTTTGCACTTTATGAGAATTGAATATTTGCACAAAATTAGTTGAACGTCTATAAGTAAAGTTTGAATATTATATGGAAATAAAGCATTAAGTTGTACAAAGAGCATGAAGCTGACAACAGCATATCTTTGATTAGTTTCTGTAATTGTAAACTTGTTGAAAAAATATTTAAATTGGAAAAACATGTTTATATGTGCAAGCTGGTGATCATATTTATTAAAACCAAAACAAACACACTTGTAGGTGTCAGGAACTAGTGAACTGTTTAGTAATGAATACATGTTTCATTCAGTGCTATTACATGAACTTCATCAAATTCAAAACTCCAGCTTCAAATACTTCCTTAAGTGACATTATTTATTAGAGTAGCTGAAGCATATATTTGCCAATGCTGAGTATTAGCTTGCACAGCACAGGGATTATATACACATGCTATGATAAAAATAACAGTATGTGGGGTATTTTGATTTACCCTGGTAACTTAACTCTGTGGCTGACTGGAAAAATGAAAAAGAATAGAACCAGGCAAGATACAGTATTTATTTTTTATTGTGTGATTAAATAATGATGTAATGAATTAATTAAATGAATGTGAAAGGGTGAAAGTTTCATAAATGCAATGCATAATCTCTGAAAAGGAATATGCATAGTATTTATTATATGCACCCTAGGCCAGAACAAGTCAGAAGTGAAAAATACATCTGTTGCCTCTGTTGCATACACACAGGTCAGTGAGCCATGCATAGCTAAATGCTGTGTAACAAGAGCCATGAGTGCCACTAAGTTACTTTTCATTACACTGCACATGTTGCTGTGTGGTCGTGACAATGAAGAATTCACATACAGACTTAGCTCACTGCAAATCACTGTAGAACAGTTACTCGGAATCTGCATAAATGATGCACTTCTACTGCTAAATACACTTTCTTTGGTGGGAATTTGTTACATTGTTGTAGAGGAGGAGGATTTGTGTGGTTGTCCACTCATGATGCTGTGCACTGTAATCTTATACTGCAAAACACATTGCATTTTCCATATGATTGCAAATATTGTTTCACGTTAGGTGGAAACTAAGGGTAATGCTGCTCAATGCCAGAAGTGTAAATCTCAAAATGCACGCACTCGAGGCCCTTCTCAGTATGGAGAACATCGATGTCTGTGCTGTGACTGAAACCTGGTTCAAGGCTCCTGAGAGCACCCCGGCACAATCAGGTTTTACCTCATATCATGCGTTCCGGCCCCAAAACCCAGACCACACCACAAAAGGAGGGGGTGTATCCATATTCATCAAGGATACCCACACCTCTAGGTTGATGGCAACGCACGAAGCATCGGAAACCATCCAGGTGCAATTAACCATAGGCAAAACTGTTCTACAATTTGTAGCATGCTACAGGCCAGCCTCTCAAACTCAGGAACGCCACACAGCCTTCCTGAAGACACTGGAGGGTATAAATGTATCTTCAAACACCATTATATTGGGTGACTTCAACTACCCGAATATAGACTGGGAACATTACTCAAGCCCAAACTTTCTAGCCCAAAGGTTCCTGGAGTTCATAAATTCAAATGCCATGGAACAACTAGTCACCGTACCCACAAGAGGAGAAAATATACTAGATCTCATCATCACAAACATGGGGACAAAATGCTCCACACCGGAAGTATATCCCTCATTGGTGAGATCAGATCATAGACTAATCTCACTGGATATCCACATCCCGCCCCCACCCCAAACAAAAAAGACCACAGTGAAGAACTTCTCTAAAGCAAACTTTACACTACTCAAGACTGGTGTGGTATCCTTCAAGGCCCCCGATCCAGTGGAAACCACAACCCAAGCTGCGGAAGCCCTGACAAATGCCTTCTACGAACACCTCCAGGACTGCATGGATCAGGTAATCCCTAATAAAACCAAGACTCTTTCCACCAAGGGCAAACGTCCAGTCTGGTGGACCCCAGCCATAAACAAACTTTACAATAAGAGGAGAAAGCTGTTACATGATAGAGCAAAATCCATAAAAGAGAAGACACCTTTGATCATTATTAGTAAAAAAATACGAGTACTCATAAAATCATCCAAGGCCAACTTTGAGAGAAAAATTGCCATAGATTCAAAAGACAATCATAAGGCCTTCTTCAGTTATGTTAGAAAGCTGGGTGGAAACTCCCAGATATGCTCAGAATTAGTCCAAAATTATACAAAAATCACTGAACCCACAGACATTGCCAACATACTGGCAGACAGGTTCAGTGCAAACTTCACCCCCCTCTCCCCCACAAAAGGAGAGATAACTATCCCAGTGGAGTGCAGCCTCCCAGACATCTCCAATGCGCAGGTGAAAGCGGCTCTCTCTAAAGCTAAAAACACAGCATCAATGGGACCGGATGGTGTCCCCGGCTGTGTGCTACATGAACTCAATGAGGAACTAAACCCGCACATAAGGCAGCTGTTTAATCTTAGCCTTACCACAGGATACGTGCCCAAGGAGTGGCGTACGGCAACTGTGGTCCCACTCCACAAAGGCGGTGCCTCTACGGACCCTGGTAATTACCACCCCATAAGCTTAACAAGCCTGGTCTGCAAAGCTAGGGAGAGGATCATAATGGAACTCATAAACAAAGACATAGGGGACTTGCAGACATTGGACCCGAACCCAGTTTGGCTTTGTCAAGGGCAGATCATGCGTTTTGAACTTGGTCGACTTCTTCAAAACAGTCACAAAGGCCATTGATGAGGGAAAGGCAGTCCATACAGCCTACCTTGACCTTGCAAAAGCTTTCGACACAATACCCCACTCGGGTATTATAGAGAAACTTACCAGCTTAAATGTAAACCCATATGTCACAAGATGGGTTGCAAACTGGCTAAAGGACAGAACCCACAGGGTTAGAGTAGCTGGTGCCATGTCAGACTCCAAGCCGGTCACAAGTGGTGTCCCACAGGGCTCAGTCCTTGGCCCCCTGTTGTTCGGCATCTACTTCTCAGAAGTACAGGCTAACATAGGAGGACTATGGCTGACAAAGTTTGCAGATGACTGCAAACTGGGAGCCATAGTGGAAAGTACATCGGACACAGATATCCTTCAGAGGGGTCTCACGGAAACTGATAGCTGGTGCCAGAGCCATGGCCTGAAGTTAAATGCCAAAAAATGTATAGTCATACCCTTCGGGAAAAACAAGGTAACCCCAAGCTACCATATAAGTGGCAATCCACTAAGCACAGAAGAGGTTATCAGGGACCTGGGGACCCAGGTTGACAGTGGCCTTTCTTTTGACACTCACATTGCTAAAGTGGTTATAAAAACCTTCTACATTGCCCACCTGATCATGAAGGGATTCACATCCAGATCAAGTGAGGTCATTGTTGCCCTGTACTCTTCACTTATCAGACCAATGATCGAGTACAATGCCCCATTCGGGATGTATCTCACCCGACACCTGCAGCAATTGGAGAGACCCCAAAAGTTCCTCACCAAAAGGATAAAGGGACTCCAAAATCTGTCATATGCTGCCAGACTGAAGAAACTCCAGCTCTATTCAGTCGCATACCATCTGCTCAGAGGTGACCTGTGCCTGACATACAAGGCCATGTCCAACCCAGAATTAATGGACATGCTCCACCTCAAAAAATCCAAATCTACCAGATCCACTAGAGCAAGCGACTTGAACCTTAGCACGGATATAAATAGGACATGCTGGAGGGATAGATTTGTCACCCAGAGACTCCCTATGTTGTGGAATAAAATCCCGGTCCATGTGAGGCAGAGCACCTCGCTGGCTCTGTTCAAGAGAAATCTTGACCGGTGGATGGGAGATCATAGGTTTACCCCGGGAATCATCTCTGTGTCACTGCTGGACAGAGGCACAACAAACTAATGGGCACAGTATTTTTTAACATAAGGGGTGGCGTAAGCCACAAAACCTCTGGGCTAGGCTTATAAATGCCTTAGGGCAGATAGCCTAGTATAAACCTATGAACCTATAAACCTATGAACCTATGAACCTATCTGTTTGTCTTTAATGCCTGGGCCAGGTACAGAATCATATGGAATGGATATATGCTGCCAGAATAGGAGATGAGCCACACAGATTTTATTTACTTATATACTCAATACCAAGATTGCACTACACAATCGCCACAGTACTAGAATGATAAATCCAAAATTGAAACAATAAAAGCAGTATCATAAGTGCTTTTGGGTAAATCATCATCTGATAAAGGGAGTTACCTGAAAGCGCTTATGATACTGCTTTTATTGTTTTGCTAAGGTGAAGTTGCTTCATATACAGCGTGGTAGCACTTGCCTCACTTTTGGATTTATTATTGGGATTTTTTGGCAGTATTTATAGTGGAAGGAGTCCTTTACTTTTTGTTCTTTACAGTACTAGAATGCTCCTACAATTAGTTTTACAGCATTTTTAATTTCACTGTTTTACTATAAGTAAAGTGTGTGAGCAAATTGATGATGTTTTTAATCCATTGTTATGATTGGTTGGTGGAAGATTTTGGTGGAAAAAGTTTCCTATTTAAATTTTGGTTTAAAGAAGATTTGTATATTCTGAAGAAGTTCCAAAATATAAATAAAGGAAAGAAAGTACTAATTTTTCCGTTCCCTTTTAGTCACTCAACCAAGTTTTGATTTTTGTTTGTTTGGTTACTTGGGTTCAGGTGTCAGAGTTTTAATATATATATATATATATATATATATATATATATATATATATATATATATATATATATATATATATATATATATATATATATATATATATATATATATAGATGGATATATAGATAGATGAACCCACACACACACACATACACATATATATATATATGTAAAACAATGTCTCATGAAACATCTAATGTTTACAAGAATGAATGTCAAAATAGCAGTCACTTTGGAGAGAATCTAAAGTGACTGAAAACATGGAAAACTAAAATGATCTTTTTTGCAGGCAATCAAACCCTTGCTCCACCCATATTATCATGATTTATATACATATATATATATATATATATATATATATATATATATATATGGGTCTACTGCTTTTAATCGAATACCAGTTATTTGAATAAGAGCAGTAGACCGCTCAGTTCCGCGAAAGTGCACTTATTCAAAAGTGCACTTTCGCAAAACTCAGTTCAATGAACTGATAAAAAGATAAAAAAAAAAAAAAAAAAAAAAAAACACTTACTAACATTACATTTAAGGGAGGGCTTCGCCGCCCACACCCCCCCTACTTAAATATACCAACTCCGAGATCACACTACAGTGGGGAACAGGTAAATTCTCTATTCCCCACTGTAGTGTGCCTCTGCACTTCAGTTTCCCTGAATGGTTCATTGAACCATATTTCACGGAAGTGCACTTTCGCTTAAGTCCAGTTTTGCGTAACTGAGGGTCCACTGTTCGTTTTCGAACAAGTGGATTTTCGGTCTTTTACAGTAGACCCATAGATATATATATATATATATATATATATATATATATATATATATATATATATATATATATATATATACACACACACACGCACACACACACACACACACACACACACACACACACACACACACACACACACACACACACACACACACACACACACACACACACACACACACACACATACTTTTAGCTCACACAACAGCAGGGATTCCCATACCCTGCTAAAATGTGATCCCGTGCAAAAGGTTTTCAGCAGAAATTCCATTTAAACCAAACACAAAAAAGCTTCCTCCACCAACAACAAACATAAACACAAGGGGGTTTCCAGCTACCAAACACCTTTGGCATTCTTGTGAGCTGGATTGTGTGGCTTGTGGCATTCTTGAGAGTTGGGTTGTGTGACTTGTGGCACTGGTTCATTTCATTTTGGCTTTAACTCCATTTAATAGAATGTTTGCAAACATGAGAGTTTCAAAATCCAAACACCATGTGCACGCTCTCCCTCAACGTACGCTAAAGACACTCCAATACTGTTGCTAGGATAAACTCTTCTTTGTCCATATATGTAAAGTCTCAGCTGGCTGCTGATAAAATAAAGTTATAATCCAAGAAGGATCCAAGGCTTAATACGAAAACACAGTTTTATTTGTAAAACGGACAAAAAGTGAGCGCTTTCGCCAAAAAGGCTTCTTCAGACTAATGCAATAGCACTCTTGTACATCAATTTAAATATAGCTTCCTCATTAGCTATTGGTTAAGGGCTTTGCTTAACAATTAATTATATAATCACGTGTATAATGTTGTCAGCATATTTATAAAATTACACAAAACATTATTAAAAACATTCCTATTCAGTTATATAAACTATTCAGTTATATAAACTCATAAATAATGCTATCAGCATATTTATATGATCACTCAATGTATTATAAAAACATTTAAAACAAACGTTCCTATGAGTTTATGTTAAAAAAGCAAAACAACCCTTATATATAAATATTAAAACAATTTCATATTGACTCATCAATTAAAATAAATAAATGAAGAGCCATTTACTGGGTATTAAACCAAGTTTCATATATACATAATACTTAAGAAAAATATATTTAAAGAAAATATATTGGCTTAACTACAAGTAAGTCATTTGTGTAAAACATTTGTGTAAAGACCAAAATAAGAATAAAAATAAAAATAAAAATAAAAAAAAAAAAAATAAAAATAAAAATAAAAAATTATCACTAGATACAGTGATAAAAGACTTCTATTTGGGTCTGAACACTTTCCTATTCCTAAGTATAGGTCTGACTTGAACCTTATCATTTAAACCTGGTGGTACATCAGCTTTTAATCTAATAATCCATCTCATTTCATGTTCCAGTGTCATATTAATGATATCTCCTCCTCTAAAGCTATTGTGTATCTTCTGTAATACATGGAATTTGAAGGTATGTTGTGTTCCCATAGCCTGATTATGTTTGGCTAAAGCATTAACATCTGAGCCTATCCTTATGTTATAGTTATGCTCTCTAATGCGGTCTTTCAGGGCCCGATTAGTCTTACCTACATAAAACGAGGTACATGAAACACATCTTGCTATATAAACCACATTAATACTGTTGCAATCAGTCTCGGTATTAAAGTAGAACTTATAGTTTGTGACTGGATGAGCAAAAACAGTTTCTTTACTTATATGTACACAATGATTACATGTACCACATGGCAAGGTATTCCTAACCATGCTCTTTAACTTATCATTACATTTCATCTTCTTAGGTGCACACAATATCCTTTTCAAATTGGGCTTATTTTTAAATGCAAAACTTGGTTTTGGTCCTGCCAAATCCCTGACCTCTGTGTCAGAGGTCAAAATATCCCAGTGTTTGCTGTATAATTCCTTTAGTATTTTTGTATCCCTTGTATAATTCAAAACAGGTCTTACTATTCCTTTAGGTAAGTTTATAGTGGTTTCATTACCTCTATCAGCCTCTAAAAAATAAGGTTTAGCCGTAGTTGTTCGCAACAAATCAACTTCTGATATCACTTTTTCAATCAGACTTATTTCATATCCCCTTTCGATGAATTTTTCTCGTAACTCTGCTACTTCACATGTATAATTACCTTCAATAGGATTGTATCTAGAGGCTCTCAAGAACTGGCCTTTTAGAATGTTATGAAAAACATGGCCAGGATGCATACTATTTTGATGGAGCAAAGTGTTTCTATGGCATAATTTCCTATGGATTGATGTATTCAATAATCCATTTTCAAGCCTAGTTATTTCTACATCTAAAAACGAAATACTAGTATCTGAGTGGTTAAGAGTAAATTCTAAAAAACTAGTAGACGTATTAAGATAATCAACAAAAGTATACAGTTGCCGAATCTCTCCATGCCACAGAAAAAACAAATCGTCTACAAATCTGCGGTAAAACCTCACAAAACTCTTAAAATAATCAGATTTGAACAATATGTCATCCTCCCATGCTGCCATCACCAAGTTGGCGTAGCTATTGGCACACGAAGTGCCCATAGCTACGCCATCTCTCTGGAGGTAAACCTCCTCTCCAAAAACAAAAAGATTATTATTTAAAATAGTCTCTAGGTATAAAGCTATGAGATCTATTTTAGAAGGTAAAAAATCAGAATGATTGTTTAAATAGTTTCTTAAATAACCAATGCCCATATCATTCGGGATCTTGGTAAATAAACTGACCACGTCCAGGGTAACAAACAAGAGCTTAGTGTTACTGTTCAGGTCTCTAGTGTTTGTATACAAATCAAGCATAAATTGTTTACTATCTTTCAAGATAGTGCTATTCCTATCCACTAAAGGTCTCAAAGTTGCCTCTGTGTATATGGACAGGGGTTCAGTAACCCATCCCTGTCCCGCCACAATTGGCCTCATAGGCGGGTCTAAATTAGACTTGTGTATCTTTGGTAAGCCCTGGATCAAAGGCAACCTAGGGTTGTTAACCTTAAAGTACATATATAGTTCATCGGTTATGCTAAAAGTCATGACCAGATCATCTAACATATAATGTACCTCAAGTATCTTCTGTTTCACTACTTCCATATTAACTTTAAGATAAAAAGTCTCATCACTTAAGAGACTATGCATCCTATAATTATAATCCACTGTATCCATCAGGACGATGGGACCGCCCTTATCTGCTGGCCTAATGGTTAAAGTGGTGTCATTCTTTAGTGTCCTTAATGCACATCTCTGTTTGTAATTTAAGTTTTGACCATGTTGGGTGTGTTTATATGTCAAAAAATGTTTTTGTGTATCATCCTCTAATACTCTACCAAACACCTCTAATGAAGGGCATAGGGGGGGTATATATACACTATTTGTACGAAAGTTAATAGGGTTATTTTCACTACTACTTGCCCCAAAATTCGCTTTGAGCTGTAGATTTCTTGTGAATAATTTAACATTAATGATTGAGTCAACTACATCATCCCTACTGGTGGGTATGATGCTTAAACCTCTATTTAACAACTGTTCTTCTGCTTCATTTAAAGTCTTACTAGATAAATTCACTATCAATGTGGAACCCTTTCCCACATTTTTTTCAGAGTAGGACCCTGGTACTCCTCGAATGACCCCTTCCTCTTGTGCCTTCCCCTGCTGGCAGATCTTCTCCCTATTAGTCCCTTGTCCTGAACTATGGGGAAAGGGGTATGGCTATTCTCCTTTTGTAGAATGATGGTATTGCTACCAGTCAATATCTTGGGTCTCACTACAGCCTCAGTCGTAGCTTTTGTTTCATGGTTGACTTTTGTTACTTCAATAGTAACTTCTGTACCATCTTGTTGTGATGGGGTAAGGTCCCTATTCACCTCTGTATCTACACTAATGTATTGAAACAGGAGATAATTCCGGAATGGCAAATATTCCAATGGACTTTTCAAGAGATATACAGGAATTTGAAACGAACTTTATAAAGTTAAAAAGATTACAGGTACAGAGAATGTACTTTGAAGCCTGCTTGTTTAAAAAAATAATACCGCGTGGGCTACGCATTCTTAAAATGCCCACATCGGGAAATAGATTTCCCGAATTGTTATATAAATGGCAGCAATTGAACATTAATTTAAGTTACAGTTATATGCATTTACTTATAGAATATCACGCAACAGAAGAAAATGAATTGAAAGAGCGTGTAAATAGTAGTTATGATAATCTAAGAACAAAGTATGATACAGCCATTACATGTAGTAGAATTGAACGGGTGTTGGATGATGTAATGTTATTAGAAAAACGCCTAATAGAGCAGAAAAAGACAAAAATAGCCAGAGATGTTAGGGATTTTAAGAATAGTAATGTGTTCATGTGGCCCAGAGAACAGACTTATAATGAGAATGTTAATAATAATATAAATAGAAATTCCAATGTGCCTAATGGAATAAATCAAGCATGGAAACATCCTGTCAGTGTTGATAATAATAGGGGAGGCACTAGTAGGAGTGAACCGAGATCTGCATTAGCAGTAGTTGATAAACAAGCTTTCATACCGCAAACCTTGGATGTTACACCACACAATAATGTTATTAGTGTAGATACAGAGGTGAATAGGGACCTTACCCCATCACAACAAGATGGTACAGAAGTTACTATTGAAGTAACAAAAGTCAACCATGAAACAAAAGCTACGACTGAGGCTGTAGTGAGACCCAAGATATTGACTGGTAGCAATACCATCATTCTACAAAAGGAGAATAGCCATACCCCTTTCCCCATAGTTCAGGACAAGGGACTAATAGGGAGAAGATCTGCCAGCAGGGGAAGGCACAAGAGGAAGGGGTCATTCGAGGAGTACCAGGGTCCTACTCTGAAAAAATGTGGGAAAGGGTTCCACATTGATAGTGAATTTATCTAGTAAGACTTTAAATGAAGCAGAAGAACAGTTGTTAAATAGAGGTTTAAGCTTCATACCCACCAGTAGGGATGATGTAGTTGACTCAATCATTAATGTTAAATTATTCACAAGAAATCTACAGCTCAAAGCGAATTTTGGGGCAAGTAGTAGTGAAAATAACCCTATTAACTTTCGTACAAATAGTGTATATATACCCCCCCTATGCCCTTCATTAGAGGTGTTTGGTAGAGTATTAGAGGATGATACACAAAAACATTTTTTGACATATAAACACACCCAACATGGTCAAAACTTAAATTACAAACAGAGATGTGCATTAAGGACACTAAAGAATGACACCACTTTAACCATTAGGCCAGCAGATAAGGGCGGTCCCATCGTCCTGATGGATACAGTGGATTATAATTATAGGATGCATAGTCTCTTAAGTGATGAGACTTTTTATCTTAAAGTTAATATGGAAGTAGTGAAACAGAAGATACTTGAGGTACATTATATGTTAGATGATCTGGTCATGACTTTTAGCATAACCGATGAACTATATATGTACTTTAAGGTTAACAACCCTAGGTTGCCTTTGATCCAGGGCTTACCAAAGATACACAAGTCTAATTTAGACCCGCCTATGAGGCCAATTGTGGCGGGACAGGGATGGGTTACTGAACCCCTGTCCATATACACAGAGGCAACTTTGAGACCTTTAGTGGATAGGAATAGCACTATCTTGAAAGATAGTAAACAATTTATGCTTGATTTGTATACAAACACTAGAGACCTGAACAGTAACACTAAGCTCTTGTTTGTTACCCTGACGTGGTCAGTTTATTTACCAAGATCCCGAATGATATGGGCATTGGTTATTTAAGAAACTATTTAAACAATCATTCTGATTTTTTACCTTCTAAAATAGATCTCATAGCTTTATACCTAGAGACTATTTTAAATAATAATCTTTTTGTTTTTGGAGAGGAGGTTTACCTCCAGAGAGATGGCGTAGCTATGGGCACTTCGTGTGCCAATAGCTACGCCAACTTGGTGATGGCAGCATGGGAGGATGACATATTGTTCAAATCTGATTATTTTAAGAGTTTTGTGAGGTTTTACCGCAGATTTGTAGACGATTTGTTTTTTCTGTGGCATGGAGAGATTCGGCAACTGTATACTTTTGTTGATTATCTTAATACGTCTACTAGTTTTTTAGAATTTACTCTTAACCACTCAGATACTAGTATTTCGTTTTTAGATGTAGAAATAACTAGGCTTGAAAATGGATTATTGAATACATCAATCCATAGGAAATTATGCCATAGAAACACTTTGCTCCATCAAAATAGTATGCATCCTGGCCATGTTTTTCATAACATTCTAAAAGGCCAGTTCTTGAGAGCCTCTAGATACAATCCTATTGAAGGTAATTATACATGTGAAGTAGCAGAGTTACGAGAAAAATTCATCGAAAGGGGATATGAAATAAGTCTGATTGAAAAAGTGATATCAGAAGTTGATTTGTTAAGAACAACTACGGCTAAACCTTATTTTTAGAGGCTGATAGAGGTAATGAAACCACTATAAACTTACCTAAAGGAATAGTAAGACCTGTTTTGAATTATACAAGGGATACAAAAATACTAAAGGAATTATACAGCAAACACTGGGATATTTTGACCTCTGACACAGAGGTCAGGATTTGGCAGGACCAAAACCAAGTTTTGCATTTAAAAATAAGCCCAATTTGAAAAGGATATTGTGTGCACCTAAGAAGATGAAATGTAATGATAAGTTAAAGAGCATGGTTAGGAATACCTTGCCATGTGGTACATGTAATCATTGTGTACATATAAGTAAAGAAACTGTTTTTGCTCATCCAGTCACAAACTATAAGTTCTACTTTAATACCGAGACTGATTGCAACAGTATTAATGTGGTTTATATAGCAAGATGTGTTTCATGTACCTCGTTTTATGTAGGTAAGACTAATCAGGCCCTGAAAGACCGCATTAGAGAGCATAACTATAACATAAGGATAGGCTCAGATGTTAATGCTTTAGCCAAACATAATCAGGCTATGGGAACACAACATACCTTCAAATTCCATGTATTACAGAAGATACACAATAGCTTTAGAGGAGGAGATATCATTAATATGACACTGGAACATGAAATGAGATGGATTATTAGATTAAAAGCTGATGTACCACCAGGTTTAAACGATAAGGTTCAAGTCAGACCTATACTTAGGAATAGGAAAGTGTTCAGACCCAAATAGAAGTCTTTTATCACTGTATCTAGTGATAATTTTTTATTTTTATTTTTATTTTTTATTTTTATTTTTATTTTTATTCTTATTTTGGTCTTTACACAAATGTTTTACACAAATGACTTACTTGTAGTTAAGCCAATATATTTTCTTTAAATATATTTTTCTTAAGTATTATGTATATATGAAACTTGGTTTAATACCCAGTAAATGGCTCTTCATTTATTTATTTTAATTGATGAGTCAATATGAAATTGTTTTAATATTTATATATAAGGGTTGTTTTGCTTTTTTAACATAAACTCATAGGAACGTTTGTTTTTAAATGTTTTTTATAATACATTGAGTGATCATATAAATATGCTGATAGCATTATTTATGAGTTTATATAACTGAATAGTTTATATAACTGAATAGGAATGTTTTTAATAATGTTTTGTGTAATTTTATAAATATGCTGACAACATTATACACGTGATTATATAATTAATTGTTAAGCAAAGCCCTTAACCAATAGCTAATGAGGAAGCTATATTTAAATTGATGTACAAGAGTGCTATTGCATTAGTCTGAAGAAGCCTTTTTGGCGAAAGCGCTCACTTTTTGTCCGTTTTACAAATAAAACTGTGTTTTCGTATTAAGCCTTGGATCCTTCTTGGATTATAACTTTATTTTATCAGCAGCCAGCTGAGACTTTACATATATGGACAAAGAAGAGTTTATCCTAGCAACAGTATTGGAGTGTCTTTAGCGTACGTTGAGGGAGAGCGTGCACATGGTGTTTGGATTTTACAGTGTTTTATTCAGACACGCTATCCCCTTCTTTCGTTTGAGTGCTGTACTTTTCGTTGTTGTTGGGTGAAACATGAGAGTTTGCTTTTTTAACAGAAGTAAAAAGTTTTTACTCATGTGAGTGCTTGCACTTTTTAACTGCAACCATACATTATTACATATAACACCATAGCAAAATACCATAGATTAAATTTAGTACAATCCAATAGGAGAATAACAAATACATGTTCAGTACAGAATCTTCAGTCAGAAAACTATCAATGTATTTGCTACAACATTGAAAATAAAGACCATTTTATTTTTTATTTTTAAGATTACAGCAATAAATATGTTTTTTTTAACTATGAACACTTGTGCTGCAAATTTTTTTTCTGTTCATTCCAGAAATGTTAATGGACTTCACAGTTTTAAAATAGGAATTTTTTATTTGCATGCATACATTATTGCCAAGCTAATTTTCTTAAAGGCCTACTGAATAAGTATGTTTTCAAATGTGACATGAAAATTTGGCTAGATAGCATTTGAGGTGATGTAATAAAACAAATATAGCAATACATGTGTAAATATACTGTCAAAATTTGACTGTCACAAATTAAAAATGGTGAATATTTGTTGTTCCAGCAACATTGTCAGCTCAGTGACAATGGTCCTCCACAGCATGCAATCCCCATATCTCTCACCAGTGATAGCTGAGGAGGCATCAGCTTCTCTGTTACTGTGGCTACTAACTGAACAATGGTGGCCTAGGTCATAGATATGTCCCCTTCTTCTATATCATAGACTCAACATTTTTCTCTCATAATATTGTTGACCCTTCTCATTCCTTCTGTTTTCTTGTATGACCTCACATCTTTTTCAGTACAAGTAAAGACAAGTACAAAATCAAATAAGCAGAGCAATGTTGGACTAACTTTGTTCAGCCTGGAGGCAAGCAGCTAAGGTTTTCAAGACCACAACATTACTACCACTCTGATAAAACTGTGTGCAATATCCACCTCCATTTAGCTCTCCATTTGTAGTTAAATTATGTTAAGAATGTAAACTCATTACAAATTGCATACCTGCATTTCAGAAAAAAAATGTTAAGTTGCTATAGATACTGCATAACCAAAGTCTTTGTTTTCCATTACATTCTTCCTTCAGAGTACAGCACAGCAAAGCATGGGCGGAGGTCATATGTATATAGGAATGAATACCTCTTTGATGGCAACACTTGGTTCCTCAAAATAAAATATTTGATTTGCAGTATTGTAGAAAGGATAATGACACAGTAGCTCCCAAACAAAACAAATATTTACCTGAACTACAAGGAAGACAGTCTGCATTTGCAAACTTAAGTCATGTAATTCTAATTTTAAAAGCCAGACCCATTTTTTCCTAATAGTGTAATAGTTGTAATGCATAATATCCCTAGCAGTGATAGTTACATCATTTACCTGCATCTGACACAAGAAGTCATAAGTTAACAGTATGCAATACAGAATTTTGAAGTTTGGCTTAATCACAAGCTCAGTTAAAAAACAGATTACCCCCCCCCCCTCCTCACAGTATGCCTTAACACAGTATTTTAGGTTAAAATGACTCAGTGCTAAAAGATTAGAAGAGCACCTTTCCTTTATAGTTACCCAAAAGTTTATAGCAACAATTCTTATTCCAGAACATTACTTATTCACACTACTATAGACCAAATTGGATTTGTTTGCTGATAACTTTATCAGAACAAGATCATACTAGATTCTAACTCGTAATGAGACTGAGCATTTCCTGCTCCAGAATGAAAGGAGGTTGGTCGTATGTGAGAATGAATACATTTTTATTATTTGATGGCAACACTGTGGTCTTCATCTGCAGTCTGATGAGTGAAATAAATAGGAACAGCTGGCTCTTTCTCATAGTTTTAGGACAAGAAAGAAATTAAACTCAGGGAACAGTAGAAGACTGGAGCTTTAATCCTTATCCTAAGGTATTCTACTATAATTTATGGGACATAAAAGAAAAGTGTCCAGCAAAAATTAGGAAGCAGTTCTACTGTTTCCACTCAAACATTTGTCTGGTTGTCACATTTGACAGTTTTGGAATGAAGAGAAGCTACTATGGCTAAACCCATGTGTACCTACTAAAAACAGGAAGTCATTCACTATCATCTAAAATATACTGTCATTGCTGAACTACCTGTATGTTGCCCTCTAAAGTACTTGGAATTTAAACTATTTGCCTGAGGTTTCCGGAAATTGATATGTGATTAATTAGGAGAAAAAGCCTTTCATGGCTTTTGGTTCATATGTAAACCACAAACAACAACAAAATATGTGCTTTGAAAACTACAAATAAATATTTAGTATTTATAATGGAGAGAGAAGTAAAACTAATATTAGAAAATTGAATGAAATGCAAAAGTGTAATAGAAGAATGCTGGAAAAACTTTTCTGAGCAGAAAATCAAAAATTATTGCATTTATTAGAAATTAAAAAAATGGCAAAACACTAGGACAGTATAATATGGAGAATGAACTATGTAAGGTTAACTAGACTGAGACATTGCAAAAAGTATCTGCAATGGCTATAAGGACCTGGAATTTTGATTGTACTTAGAGGCAATGTGTAAGTATCCTGATCATTAAGAAAAGGGAAAAATTTCCAAGAATGCACAGACTAACCACCAACCTAAACTCAACATTAAAAATATTTAGTTACATCATATTAGAAAAACGTAAAAAAATAGGTAGCAAAGATTGGACTATCCAGAACTTAGCTACTAAATCTTGAAGGCAAGTCTGCCAAGCAAACACACTATATTTTTCAACATCAGAGTATGTGAGACTGAGAAAACAAGAATTTTTTTTTCAGGTTTTGGACATTTGTGCTCCTTTAATTAATTGTCTAGGTAAAAACTCTGGCACATAACATCAAAGAAAGGATAGATGATACGCATAATAAGCAGATTTTCTTCATGAGCAATAACTAAAGAAAGGAGATATATATGCTGATGATCATCATTAATTTGTTTTGTATAGGGAAGGGACTGAGGCAACAGTACGTTTTGGCTTCCAGATTTTTGTATATATATGTTGATAAGATGTTTAAAAGGATTTCTATAATTAGATGGAAGAGTCCACAAATAAAGCAATATAAAATAAAATATGGTCAATCCAAACATTTGTCTGTTCTTAGATTTCTAACACTAAAAAGTCAAATTTTAACACAATTATTAAGGAATTAAGTCTAAAAACTAATGCAGGAAAAATCAAAGTTATCATTTTTAACCAACAAAAAGGGAACAGAATAGTTGTCTAAAAGCTGTGCTATCAAAATATGTTAAATGGGGTTTGCCTGTCATATCTAAAAGGATAATTAAGATGAGGATAACAGAAAGACAAAATCAAAAGGAACAAATATTCCACCATTTCCCTAGTCATATGATATCAATAAATAATAAGTTACAAAACTATAATCAAATATACAAACTTTGTTAAAGCCTATAAGAAATGTAAATTTGACATCTTGAAAGAAACTTCCTAGAATTAAAATATAAAAAAGTTAAATGTATTTCCCTTTCCATCTCCAGAAAATAAGTGAAATATGGTATCTGTCATTTTCTGATTGAATGTGAGCTGTAATGCGGGACTATTGCTATCCTCCTCCAAAAGGCATTTAATGTGAATTGTATATATTCTAGAAAATAATAATAATAATGAAATATGTAAGATTTTTTTTCACAGAAGATATGTCCACTCCTTCTCTGTAGAAGATGCATATTCCTAGGCACCAAATAAGAAAAAAGAAATTCAAGAGGAGTCATTACAAGGTAAATACAAATACTGAGAATAATTGATTTTCTATCCAGTCACACTAATTGCTCAACATGGGTTGGTCGATTAGAATGCCAAAGAAAAGTTCCAGTTCAGGGACATGGCAAAGCCACACTGTGAAACACATCACTAGCAACTTATTGCCATCTCTTTGAATCAAACACTGTGCTATCAGACATGGCAGTACTAATGTTCTCCCCAGCAACTAATGCATAGCATTATGAAAGGTACTATCCTACACACATGCACAGAAACATACACACACATACACACATCTTATCTTTGACAACATTCTCCCTACTTTTGCTCACCATCGTAAAAACATCCACACAATTGCATTTATGATTCAGCAACACACAGACACATGTGTACATATGCAGAAACACTCACCCCCACAAATATGTGGAATCCCATATCTAATCCCTGTAATGCGACCTCTCAGGGAGACACACACACACACACACACACACACACACACACACACACACACACACACACACACACACACTAATTTGGCTTTAATCTTGTCCCTGCAGACATTTATGCACACATGTCCAAATACATAAAGGTGCTGACACCCCCCCCTACCACCACCACAACTGCTTTGTTAACTGCCATGTGAGGACTTTCAGTCAAATGGATGGGTGAATGATCTCTTTGGATAGCATTAATTTTTTTCCTTCTGGAGTAACATTTTTCCAGATGAGTAATTCTTTTCTGAGCAATTCTGGTTTCAAAACATTATTAGGGAAGAACACATGGCTAATTAGCATAATCCCCTCTGCTGGAATGCCGCATTACTATGCATCTTCCACAGAGAGACCAGTTTTTGTGCTAGGCCCCCAAAAGGGGAAAACATCAGCTGTACAGCAGTCTATGGATAAGAAAGACTTTCTATAACTTAGAAACCATCTGTGATGGGAATCCCCATCACAGTAAGCCTTTCTCATTCCCATGAACCAAAAATCCAATAATGTTAAAAACAGAGATCACAATATACAAAAAGCATCACTGGAAAAAGCCAACATGTAACATGAAAGTCACTATAATTTGATAAATATTAAGTGCTTTTATTGTTATTAATCCAAAGAACTTCATCAGAACAATTTCCAAAAAGTTACTTCCTGTTTTACATCACCATTGATCCATGATATGAGAAATACTAACCAAACAATATGATAATATTGGCAGTTGTTGTTGAAAACCACACAAGCCACTGCTTGATTTTAATTCAAATCCTTAGTTCACTTGCTTGTAGAGACATTTGTTTTGTCGAGGTGCAGGAGATGAAAGAGGGTCAGATTTTTACTAACATGTAATGCTAGCAGTCTATAAGACTCAGAGTACAGGAATAGAATTTCAAGCCTGTCTTGAAACTGGGGATCTTATGCCCAGTGATGTTTTTGAGCTAATAAATGTGTCTCTTTCTGGATGCATGATCTATTTGGATATATGTATACTTGAAAAGGGCATTATATTCTAAAATTGGTCTGATCAGGGCTGAGTAGAAAGAAATGGTAACTTAAGATCTTTTTAGTTATTAGCTCAGTAAGACACAAGGATATCCTTACTACTGTTGGTACATGGTGGTCATTAGACAAGGAACTGTCTATAAAGCTAACAAGATCTCTGAAGGCTGTATCAATCTACAGTGGGGACTTTCTTTTCTGTAAGCTGCTGTCAAGTCATTTACCAGAGGTGACAATGTTACATTTCTTTGTATTTTAAGTACATTTCGAATACAGTTTCAAAATTTTGATCTGCATGGTTCAGCCCTTGCTGTAGTAACACTAATGTACTAATACGAACTACAATGTCCAGTGTGCAGTCATCAGAAAATGTAATTAGCCATTTTTATGAAGTAGTGTTTTGAAAATCCAAACAGAGGGAGTCCCAGTTCTGATATTTAAATAATGTCACAAATCACCCTTCACCTTTCGGAAGTGACACCTGCTACTTTATGTGAGATATCCTTTCCTGTTTGATATCCATCTTAGTGCTACACAGAGGCCTTTAAGACTAATTTACAATTCTAGCATAAAGAACATTGCCAATGATGTTTGCCAAATAGACGTATGCAGCATGAATTGCATGGCTTTGATCTGTAGCTTCAGAGACTTTCTCAATTATGTTTATATTTTAAGTTGCAAGTATCTTCCTGTGACACCTGTGACAGATAGATAACAGTTATTTGCTTATCTGGAAGCAGGATTCACCAATTTACACATGCATTCAGGTCTCTACACAAGAGGTACCAGTATGATTCCTTCATAGTCCATGTGGGCATTAATGACCTCAGACATATTTCTCTTCATTAAGTGAAGAGATACACGATTGACTTCAATAAGTGGCTTAATTTCTGGTGTCTTTCCAGGGGGATTCAATATTTGTCAGCATGGGAGGACATGGTTAACAGACTACATTGCTTTGCAAAGGATGATCTGCACCTGTCTCCCCAAGGCTCCCAAATATTGGCTAAAAGTTTATCCACCCATTAGAGCCATTTTTAGGCAATGACAAACTGACAAACCTACTGATATAGCAAATACCCCCCCCCCCCTAAAAAAACTCCTCACTCTGGAGAATCTAGACATCAGTGCTATTACCAAGACATGGTTTAAATTCAGAGAAAGTACTTTTGCAGTGCAAGGTTTCAGTGGCTTTCACACATTTAGACCATCAGCTACACAGACAGGGACAAAAGACAGAGAAGTCTCAGTCTATGTTAGTAGCAAGTTTAACTCACAGCTGGTCGAACAGGGTGATGTCCTGGAATTTATCCAGCTTCAAATCACCATAGACAAAGTTTCACATGACATCCTTGCAAGATATAGGTCACCCTCTATGCCCCTAGAATCCCATAGCTTGTAACTAGATCTACTGGAGATACTCACCATTAAGCCAAATATCCTATTCATGGGAGACTTTAACTATTCCTCTATAGACTGCGAAACATATACTGCCTTAAACTTACAGGCCCAAAGATTCCTGGACTTTATTAACAGAAAGAAGCATATGAAGGACTGAACATGCACATGCTATTCCCGGTGCCATTTTGCGTGTGCAGCCAGAGAGTGAGCATGTATGATTGCAGTAGTTAGTTTGCATATAAGTTACTTAAGTTAAAGTCAATAAACATCTACCATGATGTGTTTGTATAAAGCTGTTTGAACAGCACCCAAGAAGACTCTTCTATTGTGTCCAAAGCAGAGAGCGACATGGTGTCAGAACCAGGATCGCAGAGAATGATATTTGGAGCCATGAGGTGTGAAGATGACAGTGAAGGTAAACTAAGAGAAACAGCCATGAAAAAGAGCCAGAAAATAAGCAAAGGTAATGAGAATACATACAAACTGTTTATTTCATAAAAAAGATAAAATGGGGCATTACAAGGGGACAAAACACATTATTAAGCAAGCAGGAGACATAAAAGGTTTAATAACTAAGCAAAATGTTTACAATTAGGATATTTGGTAAAACGATTATCAGAAAGGCAAAACGAGTATATTCAAAGCAAAATGTGTATGTTTTAAAGTAAAACGAGTGTGTTTGAAGGAAAACGAGCATGTCTGGAGTAAAACAAGCACAAGAAAAGTTCAATGGGTATGAAAAGAGATTAAACAAGGAAAACTAATATAATGAGGGCAAAAAGGCCACATTAAACATAAATAAAGCAAGGTGAATGCATGCTTTTTGGCATACTGATGGATTTTGGCATAACTATGACTTAGTATTGTATCAAGGGCATAACTAGAGTTATTCGAAGTATCTCAAAAGTAGGTAAAAGTACTTACAGTGTGAGCTTATTACTGTGCATGTATTCCGAAGAGTTTATCTGTGAGCAAAGTGCAACTATTTTGTGAAGTACAGTCAAAGTATAGCCATTTTGAAAAGTTTCTTGCATTGTAAAGAATTGCCTAGCAAGCTATCGCCATTTGGGGCAAATTTCTGTGTGCTGTGTACAGTTTATTCACAAAGTGCAATTACTTCGAAATGTTATTGACTCTGAGCTTCTCTTGCTCAGTTCATTAGCATTGTGCAGTTATTTGAAATGTTTCTTAAAATGATGATAAATTACTTTTGCAATACAGTGATTTCAAGTGTTAAGAGTGCCCAAGAGACTTGATTTGCAAGTTTATTCTAAAGTAATATGAGTATGCCCAATAGCATAATTTCGAAAAGCCCAAAAGCATAATGTCAGAATCGCAAAGTTACAAGCATTGGCATAGATTTCTGGCATATGTGTATGTGTATGTGCTCGTGCTTATTTGCAAAACCCTTCCCTGGTATGTATTCATATGGCAGAAATATTTTGAAAGCCCTTACCACTTGTATTTGATCAGAATATTGCAGAGAAATGATGACTATTTGAGAAAGAGTATGATGTTTTTATACAAGCAGCTTACTCAGATAAAGATGCGTGCACCGTGGCATTCATTGTGCTAAACCTAGCAGGGTCAGAGGCCATAGAAAGAGAGCATTCATTTATGTATGCACCAGCAGGATATGAATGAGAAGGTGAAAATCATCATACTGTTGCACAGGCTGAATCAAGGGAAGACCCTGAGGGTCTGAAGCACATATACAGAGAAATGTGTAACCCCCAGACAAATATTACACTAGAGAGGCATTTATTTTAAACAAGATGTCAGAAACAAGAGGAAACTATTGCAGCTTATATAACTGTCCTGAGAAACAAAGCTAAAATGTGTCGGTTTGGTGACTTAAAAGATGAGTTAATAAAGGACAGGCTCATGTGTGGTATTAATATTGCTGCTGTGAGAAATATTTTGCTTTGTGATAGTGATTTAATGTTGAGTAAAGCCATTGAGATTTGTCAAATCCATGAAGTTAGAGAAAAACACACAAGTATGCTTGCAGGTTACAAGAGCATGGTTTCAGTAGGCTCCAGAGTAATGCAGATAGCATCCGACACGTGGCAAACAGAAATAGGCCTACTAACCACATAGTAGCCACAACCCCTGCTGGCTTACAAGGGAAACCACAAAGTTTTCCAGAAATTTCTAAGAAAGGAGCATGTCTGTACAGTACAGGGGTGAATCAGCAAAATATTCAGTGCAGTATGAGTGAGAATTAGCAAAACCCAAGTCCAGCGTCATTGTTAACTGTCGCAATTGAGGTGCCAGTCATGAGTCTAAAAGAGAGAAATGCTTAGAATTTGGTCAGCAATGTCACAAGTATAAAAATGGAACCATTTTCAAAAGTTTTGCAAATCAAGTATACTCCACACAGTTGTAAAGAAAGGTCACACAAAAAAGCAAATTGATCAAGTAGAGATGCAGCAGTCAACTTTTTATGTAGATGGTGTGCCGTAATTGGTAAAAGAGTTGATGCAGTGAATTTATTGGCAAACAGTGAAGTATTTTGTACAATCCGGATCAAAGGCAAATCCACAGAGCTTAAATTAGACACTGGTTCAAAGTGTAATGTTATATCAGCAGACACGTTTGCTAAAGTGAGAACTAATGAACAACTCAGTGTGGCTAGTAGTGTGAAACTTGTTGCTTATGGAGGTGAAGAAATTCAAACAGAGGGCTCAGTGATGTTTTCATGTTATTTGGCCAAGAACTGTTACAACTTGTTATTCTATGTAGTCCAAAGAACAATACAGTCATCATTGGGTCTCAGACAGTTTGAGAATGAATCTGCTTTCTTTTACGAAGGAAGTTCATCACATAAGTACATCTCCTAGTTCCAATTTTTCTGAAGCCATTTTTCTCTGAATATGCTGATGTTTTCAATGACAAGTTGGGCAAACTTCCAGTTGTGTTTTTGATGAAGTTAGACCCAGAGGTCAATCCAGTAGTCAGACCAGCAAGAAGAGTTCCGATAGCTATTCAGGATAAAGTCAAGGCTCAGTTGGATAAAAATAATACAGCAAGGTGTAATTTGTCCAGTTACAGAACCAACTGAATAAGTGTTGTCTATGGTAGCAGCTCTCAAAACAGCTCGGACAAAATCAGAATATGTATTGATGCAGGAGATTTGAACAAAGCATTGAAGATACCGCATCATCCAATGCGTACATTTGAAGAGGTTGCACCGCTTATACCAAATGCCATTGTTTTTCTGTCTTGGATGCAAAAAGTTCATTTTGGCAAGTGATGTTTGATCGCAAATCCTCATTACTAACCACTTTTGGTATCCCATTTGGCAGACACAGATTCTTAAGGATGCCATTTGGAATAAATTCTGCAAGTGAAGTCTTCCAGCATGCAACTGAGCAAATTTTTGTCAGGTTATCCTTGTGCCATAATAGTAGATGATTTAATGGTTGGAGGCAATGCTGAAGCAGAGCATGACAGAAACCTAAAGAGAGTTCCAGACAGAGCATGTGAAGTAAACTTGAAGCTCAATCCTCTGAAGTGCATATTCAGACGTCCACAAGTTACATATGTAGGTCATTTATTTACTGGGTAGAAACTAGACCTGAACAAGCAAGCAGCTCTTCTTGAGATGTCAGCACCAGACAATATTCAAAAGCTCTACAGCATTTCCTAGGCATGGTCAGTTCTTTAGGCAAGTTTATACCAGACTTCAGTGAGTTGACAGCACCATACTTGAGCTGAGAGATCACATGAAGACTGATCCAAATTTGGCAGAAGCTCAATCACTACAACAATCTAGTGAACCACCTGAAGTGCAAACCTATTTTCCTTACAGAGATGAAATGTTGATGGAAGATGGCATTATTGTCAAAGGTCCTAAAGTTGTTGTTCCTGCTTCCTTACAACAAGAATATATCCAGATTTGCATCATGGTAATCCAGGTTCTGATCCACTAAGAGAAGAGCGAGAGAACTAGTATTTTGGTCTTCATTACTGAAAGACAATGATAAAGTACTTTCTTCTTGTTCAGTATGCAATAGTACTAAATCACATTTGCAAAGAGAACCACTTCAGCTAAGTTAAGTTTCCACATTACCTTGTTCAACAGTAGCCACTGATATCTTCGAGTGGAACATCAACATTACTTAGTACTGGTAGACTCTTATTCGAATTGGTTTGAGATTGACTTATTACCTAACTTGACATCCACTATTGTTATTACTGTCATTTCTCAGTCCACGGTCATCCACACAAAGTTATTTCTGACTATGGTACTCAAGCTACTAGTCAGTTGTTTCAGAAATTTGCAAGAGAATGGGACTTTATACATGTTACTAGCAGTCCTGAATATCCATAGTCAAATAGGCTAGCTGAACGTGCAGTGCATAGTGCAAAGCAATTACTTGAAAGGTCAAAGCATGACAATACCAATGTCTTTTTGAATTTACTTAATCTCAGAAACATACCCTGTGACGATATACTTGGCTCACCTGCTTAAAGACTTCTATCCTGGCAAACCAGAATGACGTTACCTATTAGTTCCAGTTTATTGAGGCCTACAGCTAAGAACAACAAAACCATCAAGGCTCAATTATTCAAGAAGCATTCTGTCCAGAAGTCCAATTTTGATAAATTGAGCAGATTTCTGTGTCCATTGAGGGAAGGAGAGACAGTGAGAATACAAATGGCAAAAGGCTTTGACGGGATTGGTCAAGTTATAGGTATATCTGCCGAGCCAAGATCCTACCTTGTAGTATCTGAGGGTGTGGAATAGAGGAGAAATCACCAACATCTTCTTCCTGTACCAAAACCATCATTGCAGCATTGTTCCTGTGATAATGACTCTAGATTAGCAAACCAAATGAAATTTCAATCCCAGAGTGTGTTTCAACCACTAATTCCATTTCTGAAGATGTTCCAAATACTCCCAAGGTTGAACAATCTGTAGAGACAGCTCCAGTTGTTAAACCAAATTCCAAGTTTTATGTTACATGATATGGTTGAATACCCAGGCCTACTGTGAAATATGCAGCAACATGAACTTAACTGTATATATGTACCTAGTCTTGTATAATTGCATGACGAAGAACTACATGTGATATCTGCGTGCCAAATAGATTCATAACGTTGCATAATCTATTTCTCAAAGAGGGAGGATGCAGATCGGAATGTATGTGCTGCATCTTTAAGAAGCATATCAAGGACTGAATGTGCTCATATAAATACCAGGCACGTACTATTCCCAGTGCCATTTTGAGAGTGCAGCCAGAGAGTTAGCATGTATGATTGCAGTAGTTAGTTTGTATATAGGTTGCTTAAGTTAAAGTCAGTAAACTTCTATCGTGATGTGTTTGTATATAATAAAGCTGTTTGAACAGAACCCACGAAGACTCTTCTATTGTGTCCAAAGTAGGAGAGTAACAACCATATAGTATGCACACCCACCACAGGTTCAAATATATTCCACCTGGTACTTTCCAATGTGGAAGAGTGCTACACCGTACCCACTGTCACATTCTCACTGATGAGGTTGGACCACAAAAATGTCTCCTTCAAAATAAAAATTAAATTGCTAACCCCAGCAAAACCTGTAACAGTTAGGAATTATTCCAAAGTGAGCTACACCCTATTATGAGATAGTTAATTAAAATTCAATACCCCTTACACGCCCGGGTTCACAGTAACCCATGTGGACTTGTTCAAAGACACCCTACAGAACCATGTAAATGCCTGTATAGAGGATGTTTTACTTACTAGAATTTATCAAAACAAACTCTAAAAACAAGCCATACTGGTCAAATCCTAACCTTAATAGGGTATATAACAAAAGGAAAAAAATCAAGGCTAAAATCAAGAAGAGCGGCTCCCATAATGACAGGAGCTTTCTAATAAAACAATCTACCCTAAGAGGTTTAATTAAGTCCAACAAGTCCAATTATATGATCAAGATAGCCTCACAGGCTAAAGACAACCACAAAGCCTTCTACAGCTATATCCAAAACCTCAAATGCAGCACACATCAATGTGCCAAGCTGGTGGTCAGTTTTGCCATTTCACTAACTAGGGTAACATAGTGAATTTGCTGGCTGACAAATTCAGTTCAGACTTCACCACCAACTTCCTCCCTGCCTCTGTCCATAAAACACCTATTACTATAATCCCTGCAATTAAAGTCAGGATGAGGTCTTGGCAGCATTTGCGAAGGCCAAAATCACAGCTTAAATGGACCTTGACAATATCCTGGGATGCCTTCTAAATAGCTTGGAACATGACCTATCAGGACCACTTGAGTCACTTTTCAACTATAGCCTCAAAATAAGTTTTGCACCATGAGAATGGACGAATGAAATGTTTACTCCTCTTCACAAGGGTAGATCATCAACCTATGCCAGAAACTACAGACCTATTAGTCTGGCTAGTCTAATATGCAAAGCCATGAAACAAATTATCATGTAAATTATCAAGAAAGACATAGGCAGCCTTCAAACACTGGACTCAACAAAGTTTGGCTTTGTCCAAAGAAGGTCATGCTTTCTAAACCTAGTAGAATTCTTTGAGAAGGCCACCAAGGGAATGGATGAGGGGAATATAGTGCATTCCCCCTATCTGGACCTGGCTAAGACATTCAAAAATACCCTATGCAGGTGTAGTTGACAAACTCACAGAACTAGGCATAACCCCATGTATAACTCACGGGATTGTTGACTGGTTGACAGAAAAAACCCAGGAAGTCAGGACCAATGATACCAACTCCACAAAGAGATCAGTCACTGATGGGCTACTTCAAGGCTCTGTGCTAAGATTGCTTCTGTTTGGCATCTTCCTCTCAGACATAAAGGCTAATGTCAATGACCTTTGGCTGACTAAGTTCACTGATGACTGCAAATTGGGAGCTATCACAGATTACCCCATGAAACAAATATCTTACAAGAGGGACTAACAAAGACAAATAACTTGTGCCAAAGTCATGGACTAAACGTCAATCCAAGAAATGCATTTATAATGCCTTTTGGGAAAACTGCCACCCAGGCTAAATACTCCATCAATAAGACATCCCTAAGAACTGACCCAGTAGTCAGGGATCTGGAACATATGTAGGCAGTAATCTGGCCTTTGACCAACATGTGGCCAAGGTAGTAAGAAAATCCTTCTACGTCAGCCAACTAACATGTAAGACCAAGCAATCAAGGTCCAAGGAAGTCATAGTAGCATTTTATTCTGCCCTTATCAGACCCATCATTGAGTATGTGCCCTTCTGCATGTTCTTGACTAGACATTTGCTACAGCTGGAACACCCACAAAGGTTCCTTACCAGAAGAATACAGGGTATAAACACATTGCCCTGTACAAATTGCCTTAAACCACTATCTCTACACTATGCTCCCTACAGGTTACCAAGAGGAAAACTATGCCCGGCATACAAGGCATCCTTGAATCCAGCCCTGATCGACCTTTTGCACATCTGGAAAAAAAACAGCATCAGAACCACTAGATCCAAGGATTTAAACTATGCTTGTGACATAAATATGACATGTTGGTAAGACAGATGTGTGTCAGAGAAGGATACCTGTGTTTTTGAACAGGCTCCTCATCCATGTAAAGCAGAGTCCATCCCTAGCCCTATTTAAGTGTAACCTTGACCAAAGGATGGAAAATCAGAAATTCACCCTGGCTCTGCCCCCCCCCCCCCCCCATGTCACTGATAGGTAGAGGCAGACAGTATTGCCCAAACTAACATACCCCCCCACACACACACACATAACCTCTAGAAACTTCCTAACTAATATACACCTTCCAAATAAACACCATGATACATAGGGACACAACTGGGTTTTATTGCATGGCTAGGCTTATAAAGGCCCTGGTGGTCATTAGCCTAGTATATTACTATGAAGGATTGCAACAATAAGTGTTTATATCATATTTTATAAAATCAGATATAATACTTCCCCTGCTATGCAAGTTAGGCTGGTTAGGCTGATGTTTCTATAGTTCTCAGAATCTAAGGAGGCACTCCCTTTATGTAGTGGCATAGTGATAGCCATTTTCCATATCTCAGGAAAATACCATGCAGCTATATTTATGGTGACCAGTTTTAGGAGGGATTTAGAGATGGTATGTTGGGCACAGCTGGTTAAGTAAACAGATGTTAATGTATATATTAATGCAGTAATATATTATAAAGCAAAAAAAAAAAATATTTATTTTTCTAAATGATCACATACTGACAACCATACATACTACATGAATATAGACATAGTTGCATGTTTGCTTTGTTCAAATGGGAACTCAATGCACTTTTGATCAAATTCCCATTTTGTCATCTGTTTACTGAGTGGTTTACATATATATATATATATATATATATATATATATATATATATATATATATATATATATATACACACATATATATGAGGAAGTGTAGGGTACGTGGGGGGCATACCCACTTCAAAAACAAATGTTTTTCTATTTTCATTTGTTTTTGCTATAGCAGATGTTTGACATTGTAAGTAAATGTAGCGTGTCTTATTTTAAGGAAAGTTCGACATAGACTACTATAACTGTATATTAGAGGGGTCTATATCATATGAGCAAATCACACAAATTGCGAACGCTCATAATATCGAAAGTACTGGACCTCGAACTTCCTATTGTGGGGTGCGCAGCCCCCCCCTCCCGCTAAATATACATTACAACTCCAAGATTGCACTACAGTGAGGAAAGGGCAAATATCCCATTCTTCACTGTACAGTGAGCTCAGAAAAAGCACTTTGAGGTATATGGTATTTATTCAAGGTCATATTTGGATGGCGCAGTGGTGCAGCAGTAGCATTGTTGCCTCATAGCAAGAGGTTCTCTGGTTTGATTCTCGGCTGGGGTGCCTTCTGTGTGGAGTCTGCGTGTCCTCCCTGCATTCGTTTGGGTTTCCTTCGGGTGGTCCGGTTTCCTCCCACATTACAAAGACATGTGTCTGGAGCTTTTCTCCCTGGGCCTCTGCTGAAAATTGGCTTCATTCCAAGTCAGACTTTCATGGTTAACAAAT
Organism: Protopterus annectens; assembly: GCF_019279795.1. Classification (NCBI taxonomy): domain Eukaryota; kingdom Metazoa; phylum Chordata; order Ceratodontiformes; family Protopteridae; genus Protopterus; species Protopterus annectens. The sequence goes on along the minus strand of NC_056749.1, from coordinate 331,696,236 downwards.
GTTAAATAAATAAATATAGACCCTATTAGAGATATAGATGTCATTAAATGACACTGTACCGATAGCACTTCTAGTGCTTTGCTGATGAGCTTTAGGATTGCTATGAGACATGCATGAACAACATGGAATAAAAATTCATTAATGGCTCATTTGCATGCCTCTGAACTGAAAACATTTACCGGATGAAATAACTGATCTTGTTTTCCCCCTAGCAATTGATATAATGCTGTTGCACAGATAGCCTCTGAAAGAAACAGACACACAAACATTCATGCACACACACACACACACACACACACACACACACACACACACACACACACACACACACACACACACACACACACACACATACACAGACACACACAATCCCATAGTATTTACCTGCTGCAGCCCTGCTCCTGCTGTAGGCAACAAATGGTGTATTCCATAAAAATATGGTGCGCATTCCCATTGCGTCATTCATAAATAGCTCTAACATACTATTTCAATCCCTGCAATAAGGCTCTGAGGAAGTACACATGGCTAATTTGCATTAGCCTTGAATTCCTTTGATTGCCATTTTAGCATGCAATGATGTCTGATGTAGTTACTGTTGTAGTGCTGCCGACATGTGCCTGCATGCCACTGTAGCACTTCAGCAGTATCTGAATCAGAAATAAGAATTGCATATAGCAAACCTGTCAGACACAAGTCTGCACAATGTGCTATGTATTTCTAAATGCCCCCATTCTGTTTAGACTTGTGTTCTGAAACAAGCGTACAGTAAACCTTAGAAAGCTTGGTTGAGGAAATTCAATATTTATCTACTCTACAACCCTACATAAATTCATAGGTTCATAGGTAGGTACTAGGCTATCGGCCCAAGAGCCTAAGTAGGCCAAGCCAGTAAGGTTCCCTGGCTTACACCACCCAAGAAAGTTAATTTTGTTTGCCCCTGTCGAGCAGAGCCACAGAAGTGATCCACAAGGTGTATTTCCTATTTCCCATCCACTCATCAAGATTTTTCTTGAAGAGTGCTAATGAGGAACTTTGCTTGACATAGATGGGTAGCTTGTTCCAGAGTATAGGAAGTCTCTAGGACAGGAATCTATCCCTCCAGTATGTCCTGTTTATTGTGGTGACAAGGTTTAGGTCCCTAGAGCATGTAGCTCAGAGGGATTGGGATTTCTTTAGGTGTAGCATGTCCAACAGCTCTGGGTTTAACATAGCTTTTTATGCTAGGCAGAGATCTCCTCGGAGCAGGTGATATGCTACAGAGTAAAGCTGGAGTCTTTTGAGACGGTCAGTGTAGGGCATCTGTTTGAGGACAGTAATCCTCTTTGTGAAGTATTTGTGGCCTTTCCAGCTGCTGCAGATGTCTTGTGAGGTACACTCCAAAAGGGGCATTGTACTCTAAAATGGGTCTAATGAGTGCCGAGTGGAGGGGAACAATTACCTCTTTTTCTAGGATAAGAACCCTTTTGTGATGAGGTGTGCAACATAGAAGGATTTCCTGACTACTGTGGCGATGTAATTATCAATGGAAAGACTACTGTCTACCTGGGTCTCAGGGTCTCTTATCACACATTTGGCATTAAGTAGACTGCCGTTTATGTGGTAGTTCATGGATGCAGAGTTTACCAAAGGGGATGATGATGTATTTTTTGGCATTAAGCTTGAGGCCATGCCTCTGACACCAGGCATCTGCCTCAGTGAGGCCCTTCTGTAGGATTTCCACATCATTTGGGGACTCAACTATGGCTCCTAGTTTGCAGCCATCTGCAGACTTCATTAGCCTGAGGCCTTCTGTGTTAGCATGTACTTCAGAGAAGTAGATACCAAACAGGAGAGGTCCCAGGACTGAACCCTGTGGTACTCCACTTGTCACTGGTTTGAAGTCAGATTTGGAGTCTGCAGCTTTTACAGTGTGGGTTCTGTCAGTGAGACAATTGGCAACCCATCTTGTGACGTAGGGATTTATACCTAGTTTAGTGAGTTTAGCTATAATTCCAGAATGGGGGATGGTGTCGAAAGCCTTGGCGAGGTCAAGATAGGCTGTGTGAACCACCTTACCCTCGTCTATGGCTTTGGTGACTGCCTTAAATAAGTCAATTAGGTTCAGAAGGCATGATCTGCCTTTCACAAGCCTGAACTGGGTGGGGTCCAGAGTTTGGAGGTTACCAATGTTTTTGTTTATGAGTTCCATGATGATACATTCCATGGCCTTGCTGACCATGCTTGCCAGGCTAATAGGGCGATAGTTCCCAGGATCAGTGGTGGCTCCCCCTTTGTGGAGTGTGATAACTGTTGCTGTGCATCATTCAGTGGGCACAAAGCCTGATGTGAGACTATGACTGAACATGGTGCTTAGGTGGGGAGCCAGTTTGTTCTGAAGTTTGTGTAAAACGCAGCCTGGGATGTTGTCCGGTCTCATGGATACTGTGTTTTTGGTTTTAGAAAGTGCAGCTTTTACCTGCATAGATGTGATTACAGGGACTCTGCATTCTTCCTGTATAGATATGGGCCCTTTAGGGGGTGAGAGGGGGATAAAGTTAGCACTGAACCTATCTGCCAGGAAGTTGGCAATATCAGTTGGTTCTGTAATTTTCATGCCATTGTGCTGTAACTCAGAGCAGATCTGGGTGTTGCCATTGAGATTCTTGACATAACTATAGAATGCTTTGTGGTTGCCCTTAGAATCAGTGGTGATTTTGTTTTCGTAGCTAGCTTTGGAGGATCTTATAAGGGATCTCAGCTTCTTACTGAGGCTTGCCAGGGAGCTCCTCCACTCATGAGATTTCACTCTCTTTTGCAACAGTTTCTTCCTTCTCTTGTAGAGTTTATTTATGGCATGGGACCACCAGATTGGGTTCCTTTTTTTGGAGGATAACGTCTTGGTTTTGTTTGGGATAGTATGATCCATGCACTCATGTAAGTGCTTATAGAGTGCATTTTTGTAGGATTCAGCAGTCGTAATCTGCATGGGTGTCATGAACTTTGCCACTTCTGTCTTAAGAAGCATGAAGTTGGCTTTGGAGAAATTTTTAACCGTGGTTTCCTTAATGGTGGGTGGGGGCGGGATGCGGATATTTAGGGTGATTAGCTTATGGTCAGATCTGACATTGGCAAACTATTTTATTTTTGCATTTATACCAGAGGTATAACAGTCCTTTTACATTTCACTTATCCTGGTAACACTAAAATGATACATCATGCCTAGCATTCACATACGGTAGTCCTTCACTACTGAAGTAATGCACTGTGTGATGTAATGTATTAAAGCTGCACTATAATTTTTATGTACAGCTAAAAGCGCATCTAAGTTCTACAAATAACAGGAAGGAACCATCCATGGTTTCTATATTGCTTTTAAAATATTACATTTAAATTATTTGCAGTTGTTCTAAAATGCTGCTTATAATAAATGGTAAGAAATTCATCAACAGTCTTGGCAGCTTCTTCATGTATAATTACAGTGCTGAAATTTCTATTTATTTTCACATTTTCTCATATAATGTGAGGAAATATGTTATTGGTTCCCAAGGATTTCTGCTTGTATTTCTCAGAAATAATTAAATAACTACATGAGCTTGATGATACAAAATTCATATTTAAAAGGTAGAATAGAAAAAAAAATTGTATCAGAATGAAAAATTATGTAGACATGAAATAAAATTGCACGTAACTATGGTTATGTATATTAAAAGGAACCTGCTTCAAGAAGGCAACTTTAAGTCACGGTATTTAATGAGAAAGAAGTTATGAGCTTCAGTGGGAGATCTCTGCAGGGGTCTTTTTCATTCACACTCAGAACCATGGAAAATATTTTGGATAAATTTAATTCTTATTCAATGATTACAGTGCATACAGCCACATTTAGTTTAGTTGTGGTACATCAATTAACAACACAGGAAGGGAGTATGAAAATGTCTTGTTTTATTACTGTTTTTAAAATAAAGTATGGATACATAAGAACTAGTCACCTTATATATACTTTTGATAACAACACTATGCAGAATTTTAGAAATATTCATGCTGGACCATTTGGATACACCACCTAATCTTTTTGGTCATATTAACAATGTGCCAAAATGTCAGCCATGCTATTACAGACTGTGTTGTATACAATTCACTTTTCCTATCATTAGTCAGTAACAGAAATGATTCCTTAGCTGAGGTCAGGATACTACACTCTGCATTATTTTATGCATTTCAGGATATAAACAGGATGGCTTTAATGAGAAATCATGATTAGTATGATATTTGTATAATTGGCAGGTCTGTCCAAAGATGAATGAAAGCATATGTAAGGACTACTTATGAAATCAATGATACTATGAAAAAAAAATAAAACAACAACAAGAGCAAGGTTCATTTCCTGTAATATTTGATACTAAACAACAAAATGTATAAGAATACTAGTATTTATGAAACCACAGGGCATGTATTACAATTTGATAAATTTGACAATTTGATTCTGCTTTAGTCTCTCTTAAATTGATAGCAAAGTAAAAATAATACATTAAAATAGAAACAAAATGTATTTATCTCAAGAAGGTGTGAGTCAGGAGTCAACTAATATAACTCCTGCTGTTTGATCACTCTGACAGCTATATGCTTGTTATAAGTGCTACATTGACCTGTGGTGGGCAGGGCTGGCTGATATTTTCTTGTTCTACTGCCTGGACCGCCTTGTGGTTTATCCCACTCAGTTCACCCTCACTCTGCTTGGGCTGTCTCTGCTCTCCTACCCTACCCTCAAATTCCATCCACCTCCACTACACCTACACTAATATTTCATAGCCACATCCATTCCAATAAATCAGTCACTATATTCTTATATTACCTCTCCTCCTGTATCTCCTGGCTGATATCTCCACCCTCTCCTACACCCTCCACTTCTCTATCACATCCTTAACTCTACCCACACACACTTTTCCACCCTTACATATTCCGCCAAACAGTATACACAGCACAATATTTTCTACCCTTCACCTGTAATAACACATCCCTATAATATTGTTACCAACATTAACATAATGACTCATGCATTTTCCTATGTATTACTCAATTCTCACCTTCTCCCACTTCTTTTTATACTTTCTCAGCTCATGACTCTGAACTCTATCTCTATTCCTTCCAAACCTACAACAGTCACATCCAAGCTTTCACCCCATGCTACTCTAACATATCCTCCAACCTCTTTCCTATATACCCTCTGCTCTTCCCCACATTAAAAATTCTGCCCACAAACACCCATATACTATTCTACAACATGCACCACTGTAGACTTAGAAAACACTTCCAACCTTGCACCTATACACCCAAATTCTCAACAACACTTCTTAGTGGTGATATCCAACCCAGTCCATCTAACATGTCCCATCAACACAACTCCTCAAATTTCTATGTTCACACTCAACTACCAAAGCATTCAAAACAAAATCACAGACTGCCATGCCAGTACATCACAAAATCAACCAGACATTATAGCCACTACAGAGCCCTGACTCAAACTACAAATAAAAGACTCCAAATGTCTCCTCTCAGGTTTTAACACCATAAGACTTGATAGGCAGCACAAAAGAGGAGGTGGAGTTGGACTCCTCTTCTCTAGGTCTTATTGCATAACTCCTTTTACTAATACCATTCCTCAATTCTCCAGTGCTGAAATACTTATCTCATTCCTAAAAATAAATAAATCCAAAAAATTATGTACTGTTTTCTTTATATTCCCCCAGGTAATAATATACCCATTCTGGAAGTCATCCTTGTCTGGATCTCCAGCACAGTTAAAAATGAAGCTATCATACTGGATGACGTAAACATTAACCGGTCAAACTTCTGTTAAAAATTTCCATTCTGTAATATTAACTTAGTTAACTTTAACTCGATTAATTACATCTCCCACCAGATTAAATAAAGGCAACACTGAAGGCTCCATACTTGATTGGATATTGGTCAGTTACCCAAACAAAATGTCATCAGCAGGTGTTCTTCCTAATACGCTGAGTGATCATCTCAGTGCTTGCATAGTTAGAACATGTCCCTCCCTTCAAGAAGAACATCACTACAAACAAACATGAAACTTAAACTTTGATCCTCAGTCATTCATTGACTTTCTAAAACAGATGAACTGGAATATCCTAAGATCAATTCCTCTTGATGACGCAGTCAGCTGCTTTAATGGATTATTTCTTGAAACCCTTAAATAACTTGCTCTCCCCCGCAAAAAAAGGGTAATATCTAATTATGCCCTCTGGCTAACTAAATCAACTAATGCACAACAGGGATAAAATCTGGAAACAATGGCTAAAAAAACAAAAAAAATCCTACTTACAGGCAAGTACAGGCAACTCTGCATTTGTGCTGAAAAACAAGTAACCAAAGACAAAAAAGATTATTGTCTAAAATTTCAATCTAATAATATGAATAACCCAAAAAATTCTTCTCTTCTAAACTCTGGGACAAACACCAATCCAATTCCATTTCCCATTAAAAGTTACCCAGATATACCCAACCTCTAACACCCACTTCATCAATACTATAGCCAACATCACAACCAACTTCCCTCATTGCCATTCAGACTCTATCAGTAGTACTACTACACCATCTGGTCCATCCCACTACACCCATAACCCTCCCTGCCCATCCTCTCTCATCTCTACTGATAGTTCTACCAAACTAACACTCCCTTCTATGTTAAAATCCACTGCCACTACTACCGTAAAAAATAGTCCTCAAACTCAAACCAAACAGTAACGCAGCTGATGATCTGCCTACTGAATAGCTAAGACACTGCTGATGCAATTACTTACCCTGTTAGCATACCCATAAATAGATCCATCCTTGAATCATATGTCCCAGAAACCTAGAAAAAATACATTTATTTTGCTCCTTCACAAAGGTGGAAGCACCACATAACTCTTTAATTACTGTCCCATTATGATTCTTTCTCCAGTCTCTAAGATACTCAAAAAATGTACAGAAGTTCAACTTCTAGATCATCTCACCAACAAGCAAATTCTGTCAACCACACAACATGGCTTTAGACCAGGTCATAGCACTATAACCACCTAAGTCTCCTTTATGGACATAGTTAATAAAGCTAGACACTCTGGCAAAATTGTCTCCTCCCTCTTCCTAGATCTTTCAAAAGCTTTTGATACAGTGTCTCATCCACTCCTCCTAACTGAACTTTCTCAAATCTGGACTTTCCTCCTCTTCACTTAACTGGTTCTCAAGCTATCTGTCAAACAGACAACAAGCAGTAAAATGGAATACCTCCCCCTCTTCTTATCCCAACTCCATCAGGGTTCCCCAGAGGTCTATATTGGGCTCCTCTTCTTTAGCATCTTTGTCAATAATCTACATTCATCACTCACTCATGGGTCTCTAATTCAGTATGCAGGTGACTCAAATATCATTTGCTTGGCAAACTCCATATCCAAACTCCAACACATTACACAACTTGTCTTCACCTCAACAGAAAACTAGCTTACTAAAAAGCACTTGCTATGTAACCCAAATATGACCAAGCTAATTCTTTTTACCTCTAAGGAAAATACCCTCTTAAGCAAAGACCAATTTACTATTCTCTCCCAGAGAAAAGCAGGTACTGAAATAGTGCCATACACTAAATTACTAGGTGTAATAATAGATGAACACCTAAAACTTGATCTATATATTCAACGTAACATCAAAAAAATCACCAAAACTAAAGCATTCTGTATAGGCACAAGCACTTTCTTAGTCCTTCTAATAAAAACACCCTCACTATCATATACCTACTACCTTCTCTGTCCTATGGTACACCATTACTCACAAACATACTATTTACCCTAAAATCAAAACTAGAAACTTGTTACAACAAAATTGCTAGACTCACTACTAATGCCTTATATTCTACCCCATCATCGCATAGCATTACACTCTCTCAAATAGCTAGAGCTACATCACTATCTATCCTACCTGCAATGGATAAGCATACACAAAATACTCTGCAAACCTTCAGAATGCCCTGCACTCTCCTTACTTTTTAGCATCTACCAACCCAAATGATCTCTGAGATCACAATTTTCTACATGTGCATAAACCAAAGCTACCTACAGGCTAACTTCTATACTCTTGCTCAGCAGCATACCTCTCAACTGTCCTGATATTTGCAAAATGTCCAGATTATTGCCTCATATTTTTGGTCTGTTCCTCATACAATTTGTGATTTTTTGGCAAATCACTGAGATGATCTGAGGATTGAAGTCAGTAAATAGTAATATACATTTGTATTTCAGACTTCATATCCTTCAGAAAAATACATGCTAAGACAAATCCTATTATTCTAGCAACTTTCTAAGTTTATAAGAACAGTATTTAAAATCTGTCCCGATTTTTGGGCCTTTGTCCCCCGATTCTGTCAGGCTTTGTCCAAATTTGTTGTGCTACCAGGTTTAGAGGTATGCTCAGTAGCCAGTACCTGGAATGCTGTTCTAGTAACAGTTAGATCCATCCAACGACTTTCACCCATTAAAACCTCCCTACATAACTATTTCACATCTATATGGAGCTGTAACTGTACTGTAACTCCCACCTCTAAGTCCTAACTACTTTTACTTCTGTAATTATTCTCACTACTCAAGTTGTTCTAATTTCCCTCTATATTTAATGCATGCCTTTAAAACTATCTGTGACTACCTAACTTACAGTTATAATTCATTCTCTATTTCACACTATAATATCAGCTTGCATTAATGTGTATGATTGTGACAAATTACCAGTAAACTGTACCTTTACTTCCTGGCATTTGCTTAACTTCCAGGTACAAATGCTACATTCTAATCTCTTAAAATGAATATTATTTATCTATGTAAGATGTCTCTAAATGTATATACTTTCATTTGTATAATGTATCGTATTCCTTTGAACAATTTATATTTCCTGTCCATGTTTTTGATTTATTTACTTGTATCTTATTTTGATTTTCTTTTCGAGCTTTCTTCCCAGGCCTCCACGGAAAATGGGCTCTTAATGGCCTAGTGGACTTTCCTGATAAACAAATGCCAATGAATAAATAAATAAATAATATTACCCGTGACCCAGTACAATCGTGTCAAGTTGCACAATGTCAGTCATAGTAGTTTAAAGTCAATTAAAATAATGATCCTTTGTTTAACCAAATTATTTGTGCACTAAAAACTAAAATGTTTCTTACTTTCTGATAATTTTTATTTAATCTTTGGAAAAAGAGGTACTAAATGAGGACTGCAGCAAAAAAATGTGATTTAAATTGACAAATATTATGACTGTGTCAGATGCAAAGAACTGCTGAGGAGACAATTTGAACTCTTGAACTCTTGCATAGGGAAATTAATGGAATAAATCATAAAGAAAATAGTTGATACTTTGAATCTGCTGCAGTACAGAACCCAAGGCGACACAGATATTCAGCAAGATCTATCTGTCTCTCTATATATATATGTAAAACAAATCTAGACAGATAAACACATGCATACAGACCTAAGATCTTTTGAAAAGAATAAACAATATATATGTTTATATAATATCAATGTTCATAACATTGCCCATAAAACATTGAAATGGCACAATAATGAAGTGCCATAACATCAAAGATGAAAAGATTGCTTTTTTTCCAAGGGCATTGTGCCTGCTAATTATAAATACTAACTCCAATATCACACTACATCTGGGAAAGGGCAAACAACAAATTCAGCTATATAATGATCTTGTGCAATCACACACTTGAACTGTAAGATCTTTAGGTCTTTGGTCATACAGAATTTTGTTATTGTGCTGTTTTAATGCTTTAAGGGTGATGTCAAGAATGTTAGTGTTATGGACATTTGATGTTCTTACACAGACCTATATATATGTATGTGCGCACATATTTATATACGTATATATATATATATATATATATATATATATATATATATATATATATATAAAACATGGATCTATCTGAATTACTCAAAATGGTAGAATATCAACATTTAAAACCCAAGAAGATCTAAAAAAAAAGAAAAGAAAAAAAAAGAGTTGACCTCCTACAGTGCATGCTCTGAGACACAACATTAGAACATGCAAAGAACAAACAGTGTTTTTGGAGGGGGCAAGCCTCCTTCAATCCATGACCCACCTCCCACATATCCACAACTAACTAAACATACCAACTCTGACATCTTGCAATATAGGGGAAAGGGCAAATTCCCCAGTCCTGGTTTTACAGTGATCTTGCACTGCTGTTGATAGCTACTTGTTTTGTATGACTTAGAGAGGCTTCACAAATGCAGTATTGTTAAGGAGCAATTATTACATTAAATGTTTTTTAAAAGAAATAGGGAATTATTGCCAGGAACAGCAGATCTGAGGAGTTTGTAGCAGCAAAGGAAAAGTCAATCCTGCCAACAATTAAGGTATCACACTTAATTACTTTTGCAATAAAACAAAAAAAGAAAGCTGCCACAACTATTCTTGCAGACAGCTTTTGCATTCCATAGGCTCAATATTTCCAGTAGCATGATTTTCACTGGTTACAGTTTCATCATTTATAACAGCATTACCATTACTGGTAAGTATATAAAACAGATTTTCCCACATTTAAAAGAGAGTAAAACTATTAAAGTTGAGAATCTTTTTTTTACTAGAATTTGACAAAGGCTTTATCATATGTCTACAAAGTTCATTTTTCAACCTTTTGTTATTCCAAGTACAGCAAAACTACTCTGGGCAGGGTCAAGGCACAGACTACCGGGGCCTTGGATTCATCTACATTTCTTGGAAAGGGTTGGATTCTAGAAGTATTCTAGAAGCAGCAACTTGGTGCTCTGTTCATACTTTTACAAAGTACTATAAACTAGATTCCTTTTCCAGATCAAGGGCAGGCTTTGCTAGACCACGCTCTGGGGGCTCTTGTACCCTTCCCCTTCCAACTTCCAGTTGTTTTGCACTATGGAAATTTACCTACATAGCTTAGGCTACTGCAGGGGTGACCAATAATGAAGAACATAGTACAACTGTGTAAGTAAACTTACCAAAACAGTAGATTTTCAGATGATCAGTGCTGCAGTAGCCACTCCCTCCATCCCCCTGTTTTTTTTTTTTTTTGGGGGCATTTTTTATGTCAGGGTGTGGACATGTATGTTTTTTTTCCCTATCAATGTCCTCTAAGGGCTTAGCCTCCCTCTTTCAGTTGGCATAAAAGCTCTGAAGAGCTTGGGGCCTAAACCTTTTTCTTCAGCTCAGTTTGAGTTGACTAGTGTTTTGGTCATGTGGAAGGTACTCTGAAACTTTGAAAGATTGTCAGATGTTATATCCTATGCAGGATATAAGCAATATAGCACAGCATAGGCTACTACAGCAGTGATCAATATGAAGAACATCTTAAAGCAACTCCTTCAGACTATGGTGTTCTTCATAAAGCAACTCCTTCACACTATATCTGTAGCAACCAATATTTTGTGGTGGTGGTTGATTAGTACATTGCAATGCCATTTGCAAAGCACATGGTAATGACAAAAGCAGTTCTACCTCTTAAGTAGCTGCCTAGTCAGAAGACCTTGAAGCATAACTCTAGGTTTTCAAATGATACACCCATTAGGATGGATTGGAGAATGGGAACTTGGCCAGAATTATCTAAAGCCATTTAATTTGTGAACCTATAAAGGTGATCAAAACATGGTAGAGACTGAATTTTCAGAATATTAAGTTAAAAATGCACTGTTGTTAATTCCATCATGGATTACCTATGACACACAAGAGACAAAAAAGTTTCATAGCTAAACATTTCCTCCTAGCATAATGGTAAGATTTCAGTTATGGGACTTTCAAACATCTTTCGAATTATGGTTTGATCCCATGGATCAACATACTAAAATTTAAAACATAGACATGTTAGCAATTGATTAATTTAAAATTACTTTTCCTGCTACTTTAAGAAATAGGATGTTTGAAACTGTCCTTATTGATGCTGAAAATTTTGTTGTACTAGTAGAAGAGATAGCTACACAGAGAAACTGTGTTGAAAAATTAACAGTGTAAGCCTTTGTCAAATTTTAGTAACAAAGAAAATTCTTAACTGTAGACTTGCTGTGGGATTCATAATAGTTACCAAGAGAGGTACACAAAGTGTGCACCATGAGTAACATTTTTTGATGAATAGACAACAAAAGCAATGAGGTATAGCTGTACATGAATTCACAAATGTTACCTCAAGTACATTGTGCATACCTTCTGGTAAACTTTATGAATCCTCCTATCGTTTAAATGTGGGAAAGGTGTCATATTTTTGTACTAGTAATGGTAAGATTATGATAAATACCGTAAGCCTATGAAATTCAATACACTGTTGGCAAGAATAGTTGTACTAGCTTTTTTTTTCTGTTTATTGCAAAAGTAATTAAGTGTGATGTTTTAATTGCTGGCAGGGAGCTGCAAGGACTACCAGACTCTGGCAGTATAGTTGCAGTTATAAAGACTCAGTATGTTTGGAAAAAGAAGACCCTTACTAAAATGGTAGTTAAAGTAGTCGGCATTTATGAAGGAAACAGCATGCCATCAATTAAGTACAATGTTTTTACCTCCTATGTTAAGAAACGAGAAGTTTCAAACTGAACTCATGGTTCAAGAAATGCTCTTCTGGAAAAAAGACATACACTACAAGGGGTGAATAAAAAAAAGTAAGGCTAAGAGAATTTAAAGTTGAGATCAGATGCTTTGATACATTCTACAGAAAACATTCTTTTTTCTCATAAGTGGCAGGATTCCTTTGAGACAGCAGAAAAAATAAATTACATAAATTACAGGAAAGACAGACTGGTAAGAATAGGGTAGAACAGATATACCATATCATTTTGAAACTGTGGGAAAAGTTACACACATCTATGATTAGCAATATAGAAGAAAATGATAGAAGTGGTGGAAAAAGAAAACTGACATCTGTGTTAGAAGTACAGGTGGATGACACACCATCTAAGCTGCAGAAAATAGAAAAAAGGAGATTATTTTAAGAAATGAAATATTTTCAGAACTAACTGTCAGGTAAACAGATTAAATGCCATACTGAGACAACTGGAGAAAAGGTTAATCTTAAAATCTTATGGAATAAAAGAATCACACAGAAAGGTTATGCAAGAAGAAGTAAAATAAAATGTGTTAAATGGAGGAAACAGAGGAGTCAAAAAGAGAGTGGAACAGCCATATAGTTTTAATCCCAAAGCCTAATGAGACAGTTAAAAATCTTGAACACACTAGATTTGGCAAAAGGGATACTGGAAAATCCTGCTAACAGCTGATGGCAAGAAAAAAGACAATAGTTTCAACCTCCTTTTGTGCTACATGATGCATCTGTTAGCAGAGTCCTAAAACCACGTCAGATATGTTGCTGCTTACCTACATGATGTCATCATCCCCTCTGAGGACTGTGATTCTCTTCCAGCAATGGTACAGACTGTAATAGACTCTTTAACATAAGCCAGACTTACAGTCAATGCCTTCAAGGACAAGTTGGGCACAACAGTAGTAAATACTTTAGAATATTTAATAGGAGGAGAAATTGTCAAGGATTAGAAGGAAAAGCTAACAGCAGTTGTATAGTACTGAAAGCTTTTCTATAATTTACATCTGAGTGCCCTCTTACAGATTTGACAAAGGATAAGATGTTCATTACAGTAAAGTCAACATTAGATGCAGATTATGATTTTAAGCAGTTGAACGATGAATTATGTTCATAGATTGCTTATGCATTTCTAGATGTCAGTAATCCTTTAATACCTTATAGTAATGCTTCAGTATTAGGCCTATGGGTAATGTTTTCACATGAGAATGAGGAGAAGACCACCTATACGAGTTTTAAGTCTCAAGTTAACCATAGCAGAGACTGACTATGTATTCCAATGTTAAAGGGAAATATTTTGTTATTAATTGGACTCACTCACTCACTAATGAACCATTATGGTCTTTACTAGGAATTTATATTGTACAGAGATTGTGCCTACTAATGTGGCTATGTATGCAATACTATAGGGATAGTAAACTTTGTTGGCAGGCACTCTCCATTCATTTAAGTTTACCTTAAAATTCTGGGCAATCTTGATCCACCAGAATCCCAATGGGCTGTCAGGGTGTCACAGTCAATCAGGTGGGCCTGAAGCTGGTGGTTTTAGGCTATAGTGAATTAAATGGAACACAGTGTAAGACCATATTATGTGTGAAATATGAAACTGAACTGATAATGTAAATAACACTGAAGCTACATTTCGGTAGTAGTTAGGGACAATTCTCACTGAAATTGTAGTTACTAAGTATTCCATTAACATACTGTATAAAATGAAGGATATTGCCCTGTAAGTCAGAAATGTTGGGCTTCTGATGCAATTGAAAACAATATCTGAAACAGAACTTTTGGGAACTGTGCTGCATCAAAGGAGAGACATTTTAGAATCACTTAAAGAATTCTGGCTATCTTCAATTAGGAATACAGAAAGAAGGTAATGCTGGACTGTGTAGCAGTTTAAAATACTGTTGCAGAGACAGTTATATGCACATGTGTGCACATACATCCACACATACGCAGGCATGCACACACAGACGGACACAAATAAATGTGCACATATAAGCACACACACACAGCCTTACTTATTGCGGTACTTACCTTCTTTGGAACCAGCAGACTCATTGCTCCCATAGACGACTAACAGAAACCCTTCCTTTAAAAAACATCACTCTGCTTGCAATGGATTCTTCATGACACTGTGGTAAATATTAGTTAAACAAACATGTACACATTTTTGATCACTTTTATTCCTCCACTTGGTAAGAACCCCTACACCATTCTACAGTTGGCCTCTCATCTGCTTGTGCCAAAGACCAGCCATCTGCAGTGTGGTAGGTCGTACCTTGTCTGCTGTGGATTTGACTTTGAACTTGAGTGACTGCAGGTGTTATCTTTGGAGTCTACTGTAAGCAGACTCTATAATGCAGACCACTAATCAGTGAAATAGGACTAAACAACACATATAACAAAAAAGTTGCTGAAACACTCACGTGTGCACACTCACAAACACACAAACATGTATTTAAACATGCATTTTAGGTAGTTTCAAAGAGAAGACCAAACTCTAATGACAGAAAAAAACAAATGACTTTAAAACTAGTCTCAAGATTTTAATCAGTAAAAAGGGGTATGCATAATTTAAATTCTAAGGCAGAAATTGATAATGCATTGGAGAAATATGTGATAAAACAGGCCATTCACTTCAGTACAAAATCTATCATAAGAAATGCTTTGTCTGCTATTCTAAATGTATTAGCACAATAAATACGTTTACTGATCTAAATTCTAACACTTCAATTGTGAAAGAGACAAAAATAAGCAATTATAATTTACCACACTTAAGATGCCTTTCAGGCTTTAGATTATGTGAGGATTTTGGCTCTACTGCAGATGGCATCAGAAGGTTAAGAGATCACATTATTCTCTTACATGATATTAATAAAATGAGCTTCCTTTTCTACAGTTTTACATTATTTTGACCTTGAATTCATTTCATCATTGCAGCATTTGTATTTAAGAATCACTCAGTTTGCAAAAGATAAAATAATAGCACTACATCGTTCACATGGAATGGCACTCTTTCGTTTGTTGAATGAGCAGGACTGCAGGAATATTTGTAGTCGAGCATGTTTGAGAATTTTCTGCTCTGCGTATATGAATGCCAGATTTCATTTGACTTGCTTGATAATATAATAAAAGTGGTGTATATTGGCTGTTACTGTCAATATTTTACTGCTTGCTCATCTCAGTGTATAGTCTTCTTCCCCTTCCAATGCCCTCTTTTTTCAGCTCCTCCACAAAATTAATTTCTGCATTCATTCTGTTAGGTTCTCCACATTTTGCAGTCTAGTCCTTAAATAAATACATTCCCAGTTGCAGGGAGGTACAAGTTTCTGTCTATGATCCCTACTCACCAAGTACTTCATTAGCACTGTGGTTTTATCAAGTCCATTTTATATGTTTTATACACATTTATCATGATCACCATTCCTGCCAATTCTGTTTTGATTTGAGAGGATCTTTGCTCCTCTAATATGTAGTTATATTCTGCTCCCTCTATTTCAGCCACCATCTGGCAACATTCCTCTAGAATGCCTTCAGCAACTTGAGTCACCCTTGTATTTGTTCTCTAGAAATGCAGACAGTACAAATCTCTGAGCAGTGCCAGGAAGATAGACAGCATTAACCTACTGCATTTGCAGTCAGTCTCATAAAAATACACCTTTGCATTTTGTATGCAATCCAGTCCATAAATAATAAACAGTCAAATATCATTTTTTGGGTCTATATCACATTATCAAAAATTCCAAAATGCTGAACACCATAAGTTCGACATTGGAATCTTGAAATGTGATATACTTGAACACTCAGAACAGCAAATATTTTCTAAGGGAAAAAATTTGCTGTTCCGAGAATACACACATACAACACAAGCACACCAAAATACATAATCCATACATACGCACTTCATAGAACCCTACACTAAACTGTACATACACTACTAGCTATCCACTTACCTTAACCCAACCCTAACCTAAGGTCCCTAACAAACACACACTCACCTTACCCGCTCCTTAACCCTAAGGTCCCTAACTAATGCACACTCACCTTACCTGCTCCCTAACCCTAAGGTCCCTAACTAATGCACACTCAACCTACCCGTTCCCTAACCCTAAGGTCCCTAACTATCGCACACTCACCTTACTCGCTCCCCAACCCTAAGGTCCCTATTGCACACTCACCTTACCCGCTCCCTAACCCTAAGGTCCCTAACTATCACACACTCACCTTACCTCAGTCCGTTTGCACATTTACCTTAACCCAGTCCGTCACCTTCACACCACAGTCAAGGAAATAGCGAAGCTGCAGAAACGGCCCACCAAATACTTTCCCTAGGAAAATATTCAGTGTTCTGCAGCTTCGCTATTTCAAGCGTTTGCTGAATTGGGGTCGATATTAGAACATTCAAAGTTTTAAGACTTCAGTGTTATAATATAGACCCCATTTTTCATGTCTCTCAACATCAGTTCTACTACATTCCTTCATTCAATTGTTGTTATGACCCAAATGCAGTGTATCCTGTACTTCAGCTATTATGTTTCCTTCTGCTTTGGATTCTTTATACTCTGCTTTGATCTTCCAGTAATGCGGCTATTTATGTCAATCACAGAGAACTTGGCCTTATTCTCTATCAGTATATAATAATATCTGATGTCAGCACAGTCACTGGATGCAGCAATCAGACCTCTTGCATTCCAATCAATACTTCACTTCCTTATTCTAGACAACATAACTCTATGTGGGATTCTCATTAACTATGCCTAGCATAGTACATCAGTCTCCACTGGACCCCATCCCATGCCATTTTCTTAGCAGAAACATGGGTAGGACAGTGTCACATGTCTTGCTCAGTTTTAGATAGGTCATATCAACTACTGTTTTCCTTAAGTTCTTCTCTATCTGATTTGTAAAAGTGAACTCCTGACAGGAACTCAGGCAGGTCATATAAAAGTAACTAAGCTGTCCATCAGTATGTTCTTTTACATTCCTGTCTGCCACAGAAAACAGGCTAATAGACCCTCTCTTTCAGGAATTCTACCACTCTTCAAGCCTCAGGCACATCTGCAGTTGCCAATAACATTTTGAAAATGTTTCTCTGAAGATCAAACAGTACATGTAACATATCGCAGATAACATGACCTTACGAAAATGTTTCTCTGAAGATCAAACAGCACATGTAACATATTCCAGATAACACAAAAGATAGTTTTCTTGTCCTTTTACCTTCTGCCTTAAGGATGCCAGACTTCTCTCCAGCACCTCTTTAACTCTATACTTAAGTTTGTCCAGTGCTGTCACCAATCTACTCTAAAGCCATCCCTTTCTTTTCTGACTATTGAGATACAGTTTGAATTCCGACAGCTCTGTTTGCTCCTAGTACTCATATGGCTCCTTCCCACCTTTAATCAACTTAATCAGGTATGTTCCTCCCTTTTACCTTTATGCAACTAAAAACACATTGTTTCCCTTTCCTGACTTTCTCCAACTCCTTCTGCATCTGCACCATGATTATCCTTAACCTATGTTCCTTCCTGTTTTCCATTCATACTGTGCCTCCTATGTCTCACCATTTTTAACTTTCATTCTGTTGCATGCTCTGTCTTTAACCCTTATCAGGTGAAATACACTGTGTGTAGCCACAGTGGCTTTATCTTATAGTTTCTTTTTAAATTTTCA
The DNA here is from genome assembly GCF_019279795.1 of Protopterus annectens. Taxonomy (NCBI): domain Eukaryota; kingdom Metazoa; phylum Chordata; order Ceratodontiformes; family Protopteridae; genus Protopterus; species Protopterus annectens. Next base: position 331,677,950 of record NC_056749.1, on the reverse strand, counting down.
TCATTTCTTTTTCCACTGCCCTGAGAATTGCATACCTGACATTTTATAAGAGGTCATTCACACCATGGTGGTGCTGCGGTAGTGTTGTCGCCTCGCAGTAAGATGTTGTCCTGTTCGATTCTCAGCTAGAGCGTCTTCTGTGTGGAGACATGCATGAATGGGCGTACCTTCATTGAAGGTTGTGCATCAGGGCCGGCAACTCGGCACGTAAAAATCTACTGCCAATCATTAGCGGACCGGAGTTCCACCGTGGTGACCCCTAACCGGGAAAAGCCGAAAGACACAACATTCACACCATCACTTTACTTCAATTACCATAATTATTCATTGCCAATCACTGTGAGTTTAGCATAATCCACATGCAGAGTTTCATAATACTGTTTGTGTATTACTTGGTTGTTTTTTACACTCATCCCTCATCTAAACCATAAAATGGCATTAAAAACATTTTATCTGGTCATGCACAACCCCACTCCATCTTGGTTATGACCATGTCCCGTATTTTATCCTTTCTGGTATAGTCCCATAGCTCTTGCAATCAAGATCTCAACCACCATCAAAGGTAGGATTCTATATCTCTTAGTCACCTCTTAGCAGAAGCAGAACCTCCATGACTTCCTAATCCACTTTGTATTCTAAACTCTAGTCATTCATCCTTCTCCTCCACCTTCAAGACATAACCAGGGGCTAATACACTGCTATCATTCTGTCAGAACACTTCACTTTCTTTTACTAATTAAACCGCTATTTTACTTACCCTAGTTTATAATCATCTTTCCGCGGTGGTGATGCTGCGGTAGCATTGTCACCTCACAGTAAGACGCTGTCCGGTTCAATTCTCAGCTAGAGCATCTTCTGCGTGGAGACATGCATGAATGGGCATACCTTCGGTGAAGGTTGTGCATCAGGGCTGGTAACTCGGCATGTAAAAATCAACTACCAATCATTAGTGGACCGGAGTTCCGCTGTGGCGACCCCTAACCAGGAAAAACCGAAGGACACATACATAGTTTATGATCATCTATGATCCTTCAACTTCTTTAAGAGCTAGAGCTCCTTCTGCTATACAACCTTGTATTTAAAGTCATTCTTTAACTCAATTACCATTGTCCCTTCCCCTCTCACACTTAAAGAACCTACCCTCTGGCAGTTCCATTTGATACTTCTTCTTATCATCAAGCCATTTTTTTGTAATGTCAGTAATGTCTGCCCTCCCATTCTGAGTCAATGCATGCAGCTACTCCATCTATCTAATCTTTTTACTGTAGCTGTACTGCATGGTAATGCATTCAATCCCTGTTATGAACTGTAGTTGATTTCCCATGCCATCTCTGTGGCTGTATTTCCCTCATGCTTTCTATTTTGCTTTGTTTGCATTTAGTTTTATTAAATATTAATGATGTTTAGGATTATCATAAAACATATTCAGCTAATGTTTTTGACAGTAAGACAAAAATGGCAGCATAATGCAGCAAAACAAAAATTAAAATAATAGAACACTGATCTTACACAGTGTAAAATGTGTGTTTTAAATAACAAGCAGTCTATAGATCTACTGTATATACAAAAAGGTGGCAGCTTTATAAAAATGGAGTTGAAAATTATTCTGACTCTGTGCAAAATTCTGCCATAATTAATTCACAATCTCCAAGAAAAGCAATATGCCCAGTTAAATCTTAAGATATTATACAGATGAAAGGAAACCAAACTGATGCATTTTCTTCTTCTGTGTCACCCACCCACCCCCCTTCCATTTTAATTTAAAAGAGGCTCATAGAGATATACCTTTATAACTCATTTTTATTCCTCATTGGCATGTCTGTATTTATCTCATATATTGTATCCATCTTCTTTCATAGGTAATACTGGTGCTCTTATTGTCTCCTTTGACATTCATTATTAATACTGGAGATCAAGAGTGTGTACATCAGAAATGCTTTAGACGTCATACTTTTCACACCACATAAAAGTACTGGCAGGTGTGACAACTTGATTATAAGCAGGTTTGTTTACACCGTGGTGTTGTAGACTTCATGATTAAGTTCTACCTGCTATGTCATCACCTGACATAAAAACAAGTCAGTGCACGAAGCAGATGCTTGCCTCCACAATTTATATCACTGCAATTTTGCAAACTTCAGTTTATACTTCTAATACAAATATCTGAGTCTGAATAAAGAGTTCTTAGACAAACTAAGTCCGAAACACACCCCCTACTTTAAGAAGAGCTTGCCAATAGCAAAACAGTTTTCACCATCTGAACCCTTTTTTCACTAATGCTCCTCAGCAAACCTAGGACACTCATATCATACAAAGGTACATATTTTTTGCCTTTCATCTTAATACTATAGGTGTATATTTAATTGATATTCAAAATGCTGAATCACTGTTTACATGCACAAGATGGCAGAGGTAAAGATCCTTAGAGCAGTATATTTGCTTTTTAAAATATTACATCACTATATATAATTTTGAAGAGCAACAACACATTGTATTAAATCTTTTTGACATGTTGGCAAAACAACCTAAATAAAAAATGTTTAAACCTCTTGAAATGTCTAATTTCTTTTAAAACATATTCATATTTCCAATACGTAGGCTACATGTTAGTTTAGTGCAAGAATCTACTACTGTTTTATTAAACCACATCCTCATTGATTTTTTTTTTTATGTTTGCAATTCAAAATGTTTATAAGCATATTTTACCTATGAAAGTCTTCAGGCACAGACAGTCTGTAAAAAAAAAACATGCCTCCTTTTCCTTAAATACTGGAATTGAGTCTTTTCAGTGGTGTCTGTAATTAAATGAATACAAAGTCAAATATGTTTATCTATCACTCTATGTTGTCTTTCCTGCCTGCAACTTTCTTAGTGAATTATCTATGCACCTTTTTTACCTGACATCTTAGCAATGATTCATATAATGGAATTATAATTTGAATAGTCCTCATTCTAACATAACATGACAATAAAGCTGGAGTTTCTGATGCATTAAAAATGCATTAAAACAATCTAATAAAATAAAGTGAAGCAACACTCTGCATATGTGAGAACAATATCACATTTAACTGAAAGGAGTAACTGCATTCCATCCATTGTTGGACTTCCAAAGACTAACTTACACAGTGACATTTTCTCTTTGTATATGTAAACGCATTTTCATCACATATTGAAAAATACCAGACAGGAAACAATACACCTGAAAACCTATTCATTATAATGAGAAAGTTATTGCACCATTGTACCTAAACTTATAAATATTTTAATCTGTCAAACACTAATCCATTGATTTGATAATCAAATGTTTTTTTTTTCTTTTTTTATGACCAAATCTTTGAAGATAAATATTTTCCATGATCAGAAAAACAATATTTTCTTTTCCTTTCCATATTTTAGAATATTGCTTAATGTAGTCTGAAAATCATCATAGCCTCTTTGTCTAATGATTTTTACAAACATTTTTGCCTTCCTCCCATCCATACTCATATAATGGATCCATTCAAATGAATATAGATATATATGCATACACACCCATGTACACAGATACACAAACATATATGTGTAAATAGGAATATATGTGCATATTTGCATTTATCAACATTCACCAAACTGAAAATAAAAGAGAAAATACAATAACTCTCTAAAACATAAAAAGGACAACTACAAAAATAGCGAACACCTATAAACTTAACTACTCACTAGAAAACATAACAAATAAAAGCATTAAGATCAAATGTTTTTCTGCAAGGAGCAAGTCCCTCTGTACAACCCATGTAGGGGGAATGTCATCAATACTTGTGTGTTATGATTGCACTATAAAAAAGGGAGAAATCTTTATGAAAATATGAATCATTGCCACTGTACACTGCGAAATGCAGCGACAGTGATGCCCAACATTCATATCGCAAATAAGAATCCATATGTGTATCATTCAAACTCAGTCCATCACCATAACATTCGCACTTACAAGTTTTCAAAGTATTGTGCACGCACTCATTTATGAGTGATGGGTAATGCTCCTCATAACCTCATAGTGCAAGAATCTGGGCAAAGCCTGACAAAATGTGGGAAAATAGGACCAAAATAGGGATAGATTGCAAATACTGCTTTTATCAACTTAGAAAGTTGCTACAATAACAGAGTTTGTATTAACATATATTTTCTGAAGGATTTGAAATCTAAAACTCAAGTGTATGTCATTATTTAGACTTCAATCTTCAGACCATCCCAGTGATTTTCCAAAAAGCCACAAATTCTATGAGGAACAGGCCAAAAATATGAGACAAAAATTAGGACATTCTGCGAAAATCTGCACAGTTGAGAGGTATGGAATACATCTGTCTTTTGTGCTTCCGAACAAATGCACTACTATGTAGCTATAGTGCGTATATAAATACTTATTAATGTAGACATATATAGTATGTGTATATTTTATATATATATATATATATATATATATATATATATATATATATGATCGGCACTGATCCCCGAAGGAACTTTTCACCGAAGCACAAATAGCCGGGCATACTTCCGCAAAAGTGCTTTTTACTGAAAAAGCACTTTCGCGGAAGTATGCCTGCAGCTAGAGGGAGTTGTGGGGGAATGACTGTTGCAGAGATCGTACTACGGTGTGGATAGGGGAATGTTCCCTTTTCCTCACTGTAGTGCAATCTCGGAGTGAGAATATTAAAGTGGGGGGTGTGGGGGGCACAGGCCTCCACATGGAGGCGTGCATTTGGGCTTGCCCCCTACATAAAAGTACATTTATTGTTTTTTTTTTTTAACGCACCTTAATGAAAGCGCTTTTTCGGTGAAAGCGCTTTCGTTAAAGTCTGTTTGGTGATTGTGGATTTGGACAAAACCTTTGTTCAATAGTCCCAGATCAATATCTATCTATATATATATATATATATATATATATATATATATATATATATATATATGTGTGTGTGTGTATGTATATATAAATATATATATATATATATATATATATATATATATATATATATATTGTTAATCACTATGTAATCCTATATAACTACTGTCTGTTTATTTTAACTGTGGAGCTTTTCCCCCCGGGCCTCCGCTGAAAATGGACCTACATCCAGTCGGACACTCCCGGTCAACAAATGTAAATAAATAAATAAATAAAATAAATAAGTTAGTTGTATGTCGGAGGGGTGCAGGGGGGCTGCACTTTTGCAAAAAAAATCTTTCTAATGATATACTTAGTGTATGTGACAATTTCAGTGTAATGTGTTTCATTGTTTTGTGGTTTCACCGAAATGGGCCACTGTTTTTTTTTTTTTTTTTTTTTGTTAGATCAAATGAACCTTCAGTCAAATTTATGATAATCTCATCTGTCTATCTATATATCTATGGGTGTAATGCATTTTAGCAATCTGTCTTACAAGTGAAAGGCTTGAAAGGATAGTATTGTGTAAAAGGTAAAGGAAAGTAATTTGAAGGTATGTGTACTGTGAGAGTAGAGATGATGACAATATAAGATGTGTGAATATGAGTGGTCATAACTGCATATGTTGTATGGTTGCTGTTAAAGTAATTTGTTATCAGATTAGGTCATGGTTGTACAAATGTTTGTATGTGTTTTCAGCGAGAGAGAGGACATTTTTACAGGTGAGCTGATAAGTGAAGATCAGCTATTTTGCAATGACAGATGCCGGTATAGATGCCAATGCAGGTCCTTCTCGTTTTGTGTCTGACAGTGTAGTAGGTGATGGTGGTGGGTAGCTTTATGACACTGTTACTTTATAGAAGGGGAAGACAATATTAAATGTGAATGGCTATGTTTTTATTTTGGATCAGCAAGTGAAGGAAAGTCATTACTGAGGTTGTGTCTATAAAAGTAGGGAGAAATGTCATGGTTGAGCTATTGCATTTTGTAGAGGTGATAGAGAAAAATTACTACATTCTACACTGCATAATCATGTGCATGGACTTGGAACAGTGAAAAGAGTATGTTGATGCAAGCTTTGCATAACAAGGCACTCACAGGAAGAGATTTACCTGCTGAGAGCATGGTAGATGTTTTAGTGGATGTACCAGAAGAGACGGATGCCCAGCTACTGAGCAGGTATAGCTGACACCAGGCTGCAAATCATGCATGTGCCAAACACATTAAATGGAATAGAGTGTCACCAAGTCTGACTGATGATATTAATCTTGTGGACTGGCCTTCGCAGCATGGCATTTTCATATTATAAAGAAATAAAGATACTTCTCCTTAAATGCTAGTATTGTCCACTGAACAGAATTTACATGATTGGTTTGAATGTGATATGCGGATATGTGAGGAAATCTGGACATTCTCTCAATGGCTGGCATACTGCTTTATTTGATTCTATACCCACTTGCCAGTTGCAGATGCATAAATCAGCTCTAACAATTTTCATTTGCATACTCATATGTACTCTGATGGTAGATGGCTATGAGATGAATGGAAAATTGCACCAGACATTAACCCAGAATAGGATTTATCACTGTTGAAGGCAGGAGATTTCATAGTGGTTTGCCATTGAGAATAGGGTAGTCACACCAAATGCCTCTGCCACTCTTAGATCTCCTTTGAGATGTCTTACTTATGAAATTAATATGCAACTTCAGTAGAAATTATTTAGTGTAGTACTATAAAGGTACATCACTGATCAAAGGTTGGTGTGATAAAGTACAGAGATCAATAGAATCACTAGATCAAAAGAAAAGCAAAAAAGCATATTATTAACTCTCATTGGCATGATCAGTACAGTGTCTGTTATTTTACAGTTAAGACAAAAATATTTCATTAAGCCTTTCCTGTAATACTTTTTTCCTTAATTGACTTCATACTGATGGACAGGGTTCCCCTAACATTTTCTGTGAAATAACTTTTTTGGTTTGCAGAAATTATTTATTCACTGCACTAAAACTTTCTTATAACACTTTTTCCCTAAAGAGGTTTCTCTAAGCATAAGCTGATTCTCTATCTAAAAGCAAATAACTATAAAAATAAACCAGTTCCACCAGTGGTAAAATAACATCTTAGAAAATAAAAACTACTGAAAAAAAAGTGTAGTCAGGAAACCAAGAACAGAATTAGCATTTAAAGTTTAATATTTCTTTATTTATTTATTGACATTTGTTAATACACCAATAATATTAATGGTGGTTAATATACCACTTTCATCCAACAAGACTTCATCAGAATATATTTAACCAAAAATTTCAAGCATTTTTTATATAAAAACCTACCAGTGAAAAACACTAATTCATTATTCAATTAAAATACTTAGTTAACACTTCAAATGCTAAACCAGTTAGAAAAACTTAAAAAAAACTTCATAAATAGTAATAAATATGCACACAATAGAATTAAAAAATAATAAAAGAAGTGCAAGAACATTCATTTATAAAACTTACTTAAAGTATTTGATTATACCTGGTTACTATTTTTAATCCCTTAGTCCAAAACCTTCCTTCATATGCAAATGCCTAAGATTTTTTGGGACAAAATAAGAGAGTTTAATCAAGAATATAATTATAAAGAAAAAATGTTTATATGGTCACTCTAGACATCTATTCACAAGTATCCCCCATAATTTAGGGGTTGAATGGGTGAGGTTGGTACCTAAGCAGGTTTAGTCAACTAACAGGTGATAAAATTACACTGTGCTGCCAGTTATTAGAATTACTTTTAGAAAACAATCTTTTTTTATTTAACAAAAAATACTATAAACAGACAAAGGGAGTTGTAATGGGGTTTGCGGTTGCCCCAACCTTTGCCAATTCTCGAAGACCTCAACAAGGTTGGAGAATTTTTAAAGTTCAGTTATGAAGGGTTTGGTTTGAAGGCTAATTTTTTAGATGTAACCTTAGAATGGATTGTCAATGACAAGAAGTTTGAAAGTTGTACATATATGAAAGAAACATTTTCTAATGGTTACCTTCACTTTAATAATAACCACCATACTTTATGAAGAAAAACATCCCAAGAGGCCAGTATGTTAGGGCCTCCAGGATGATTACTGATGAATTGAGGTTTAAAAATGAGATTAAGTTTATTACTTCATTATTTATAGAAAAAGGTGGGTTGTTATCAAAAGCTGCTAATGAAATTATAGAAAATGTGGGTTGTTTTCCATCCTATTCTAAATTAGCCCATTAGACAGCCTGTCCATAAGGAAAAGGAAGAAGGTCACATTGATAGAAAAAAAAATGTCTGTTTTTTTGACATGTCTGAAGGTGAAGATGCCATTCGAGAAGTTATCAAAATCAGCTGGAAAATTTTGGAGGACAACTCAGACCTCATTAGGGCTATAGGCAATACTCCCAAGTTTGTTCACAAGAAAACTAACAGGTTAAAATTTTTGTTACAGAAGGACATCACAAAAGTCTCTTTACTAAAGACAGCAAAAAGTAAGGATTCCTAACAAATGTTTTTTTGTAATACATGCAGATTTATTTCAGAAGGACCATATATTTTGTTAGATCATATAAATGAAACTATTACTGTCCCAGGGAGACACCAGACCTACTTGAGTCACTCACTATACAGTCAAACTCCTTGGTCATGGGTGATTTCAACTATCCTTTGATTGGGAATCATATATGAGCACAAACGTGCTTGCCCTAAGGTTCCTGGATTTTTTTAATACAAATGCTCTGGAACAGATAGTCTGCACCCCCACAAGGGGCTTGAATGTCCTAGACTTATTACTTACCAATAAAGAGGGTCTCTGCACTACCCCCTGTGTGTTGACCTCCCTGTTAAGGTCTGATTATAAATCAGTCTCGTTCGAATTAACAATCATACGTCACCCCCCTAGAGGAAAAAGGATGACAATTTTCTGCAAAGCAAACTATAGCCTCCTAAGTGATGGCATAAATAGTTTCAACCCCCCCTGCTACCACTGCAATAATGACTCCTATACAGAGGTGTACACAAATTCCCTGTATAAACACCTATACAAATGTACAGACTTGGCTGTACCTGAACAGATCAAAACAAGGTCCTCACAAAAAGTCACCCTGGTGGACATCAAGCATAAATAGTTTATACAAGAGGAATAAACTAATGTCTAGGAACAAGAAGGAACTAACTCAACAGAGGAAAGACACCCTCCACATCTTGAACAAGCAAATTAGATATCTTGTAAAGTACTTTAACGCCAATTATGAAGCTAAACTATCATCACTAGCTAAGTATAACCCCAAGGCATTCTTTAGCTACATTAGAAATTTAAAAGGGAAGGCCCAGCTTTGTGCTGTACTAGTAGTGGATGGTACCACTCACACTGATCCTGAGGACATCAACAACCTGTTAGCAGACAGATTTGGCACAAACTTCATCCCCCCGTCCCCACCAGACATACCGCAAAGCATACCTGTCACCAGTACTCTACCTAGTATCTCCAAAGAGCAGGTCATAATCGCACTCTCTATGACCTAAAACACAGACTCTATGGGACCAGATAAGATCCCAGACTGCCTACTAAACAGTCTAAAACAGGACATAGCAGAACCAGTTGGCACTCTCTTCAACCACAGTCTAAGTACTGGCTTTTTTCCAGCAGAGTGGAAATCAGCAACAGTAATTCCCTTTCACAAAAGGGGTCCATCAACTGACCCCTGAGAACTATGGTCTATATTAGAACATCGAAGTTTCAAAACTTTGAATGTTCTAATATTGACCCCTATTCGGCGAAAGCTGAAAACATCGAACATACAGAATAGCAAATTTTTTTCCTAGAGAAAAAAATTTGCTGTTCCAAAACACATACACACAACACAAGCACACCAAACAAACAGCAATCCACACACATACACCTAAAATCTTACACCTAACCCAACACTAAACTATACACACACGGCTAACTATCCACTTCCCTTAACCCAAACTTTAACCCTAAGGTCCGTCACTATCACACACTCACCTCACCCGCGTCCTAACCCTAACTCACCTACCCCACCCTAACCCTCACGTCCACACAATCGTACACTTACCTGACCCGCGCCCTAACCCTAACTCACCTAACCTGCCTTAACCCTCATGTCTACACAATCGCACACATACCTAACCCACACCCTAACCATAACTAACCTAACCCGCACTCAATCGCACACTTACCTGAACCCAACCTGTAACTTTCTACCACAGAGCTGAAAATACTGAAGCAACAGAAATGGACAACCAAATTCTTTCCCTAGGAAAAAATTTGGTTTTCTGTTGCTTCGATATTTTAGCTTTCACTGAATAGGGGTCGATATTAGATATTAGTTTTGATACTTCAATGTTCTAATATAGACCCAAGAACTATAGACCCATAAGACTAACCAGCCTTATCTGCAAGGCTATGGAGAGAATCATCATGAACCTTCTCAACAAAGACATAAGTGATCTTCAAACTCTTGACCTGACCCAATTTGGCTTCATTAAGGGTAGATCATGCTTATTAAACCTGGTGGACGTCTTTGAGAATGTCACCAAAGGCAAAACAGTACATACAGCTTTCTTGACTTAGCCAAGGCTTTTGACACCCAGCTGGGAATTAACCCATATGTCACTAGATAGACAGCCAGCTGGCTCACCGACAGAATATATACAGTCAAAGTCAGGGATTCCACCTCTACCAGCAGACAAGTTACCAGTGGTGTACCACAAGGATCTGTGTTGGGCCCCCTACTGTTTGAAATCTGTTTCTCAGACGTCCAAGTGAAAATACATGGCCTGTGGCTTACCAAGTTTGCTAATGACTGCAAACTGGGTGCAATCACTGAGTCCCCCAATGATGTTGACATATTGCAAAAAGGGCTTACACAGACAAATGATTGATGCCAAAGCCACTGACTTAAACTAAATGCAAAAAAAAATGCATTATCATCCCTTTTGGCAAAGGGGAAGTCCCTGCAAATTACAGTATTAACAATAACCCCCTTAGCTCAAACCCTGTGGTGAGAAACTTGGGAACACAGGTTGATAGCAACTTTAACTTCGATCACTGTGTGTCCACAGTGGTAAGGAAGGCCTTCTATGTTATGCACCTCATAAGCTAGGACATTGCATCCAGAACTAAGAGTGTTACAACACCCCTGTACTCATTCCTCATCAGACCACTAATAGTGTACAACGGTCCCTTCTGTATGTACCTCACCAGACACCTGCAGCAGCTAGAGAGACCTTAGAGGTTTCTCACCAAGAAAATTCAGGGCCTTTAACACATGACCTACCTGGAGACCCAGCCTTAATGGAAATGCTGCACATCCACAAGTCAAATGGGACAGGATTCACTCACTCTAGAGATTTTATCCTAGCCTGTGACATTAACAGGACATGCTGGATATACAGATATGTCCCTCAGAGATTGCCACTCATCTGGAACAAACTCCCAATTCATGTAAAACAGAGCTCCTCAATGACCCTGTTTAAGCGGAATTTAGACAACTGGATGGGAGACTGTAAATGTACCCCATGGGTGTCACATATGTCCCTCTTGGATTAGGGCACACAGTGTTGATCACAGACTCATGCTGCAAATATAGACCATACGACTTGGTCAATAAGAAAACAAGGGTATAACATAGCTAGGCTTATAAAGACCCTAGGGCCAATAGCCTAGATATTCCAATGAACCTATGAATCTGGGTAAAAAAGTCTTTGAAATAGATCAACATGAAGATATATAATATCCTGTGGAAGAAAACGTTTTTGAACTGAGGTGTTTAGTTACATCACACAACACAATCTTGTGTGAGGAAGTCAAGGATGACTTTTGAATGTACTCTTGGAATCCCAGTTTTTCTGCAAGAGATTTCCCACCCAAGAGAGAGATTCCTGACATTTTGACAAGGTCTCTGCAAAGATAGCAAATTATCTAAATATGGAAAAATGTAGATACCCTATAGCCTGCAATGGGTGATAATTGCAGCTAGACACTTTTTGAATACTCCTCACAAAGTGCCTAACTGCAGTTATAGCCCATTCATAATGTGATCCAGACACACAAAACCTTAAGAAACATCTAAAGTCATGATAAGCATAGTTTAGTCCAGTGGTACCAGGAAACTTGAAAGATGAATAAAAAAGAAGTTATGTACTCACCATAACATTCCATCTGTGTTATCCATTTTCATTTTTCCTCTACTCTTGGGTTCAGATCTGATCCTCGGATCCGACTCAGCCATTTCTACTATCTCATGGATCACTACTCTTGAGCTCCTCCCTTTCCCATAATGCCCTAATCCCTAATATACCTCACATCTTGTTTGCTGCCCCTTACATCTGCAGAGCATTGTAAAAGAAAAATAGTAGGATAAATAACAAAATCTAGGACTTAAACAAAGGAAGAAGGTTCCTTCAGCATCTTCCATCCTTCTAAAAGACAACAAGAATGGTGTTGGTGGTAGGGAAGTTAATGAAGAATGAAAATGGACAGCACAGATGAAATATTATAGTGAGTACTTAACTTCTTTATCTGATGCTGCCAATTTTCATTTGTTACTAACTCTTAGGACAGAGTCCCCAGCTACCTAAGCCACAGGAGGACACTAAGGAAGGATATTTCTGAATAAAACAGAGACAAATGCTGCTTTGCCCCTAGAGACTAGATCTAGTTTTTAATGAACAATAAAAGTATGAATATTAGTTTAAGTTGTAGCTGCAAAAATATCATCCAGAAAAGATCTAGACAAAAAAAAACAAAGAAGTAGCCATAGACCCAGTGGAATGTGCTTGTGGTGGTTTGGATAAAGATACTCCCAATTTATTGCAAACAAAGGTAATACAATGTCAGACATTTGGCTAATGATACTTTAAAGACTGATTTGCCCTATTTAGAATCCAAAAAGGACACAGATAGTTGTTCTGTTTTCCTAAAATTTCTTGTTCTATGTAAGTAAAATCATAATTGCCTGTGAAGATCTAATAGGTGTAACATATACTCGTGTTTACTTAATAGTTTGATTGATACTGAACTCTCACATCACCTTAGGAAGGAAGAAAAGATTGGTTCTCAAGGATACTCTATCTTTATGAAAAATCAAATAAGTGGTTTAGAAGACAAGGCCTATATTAATGAAACTCTTCTGTCAGAGGTAATAGCTACTACAGAGATAGTTTTTAGAGCTTGCAAAACTACATTTAAGTTCCAGGGGGGAGTAGGATCTTTAACTGGGCGTCTAAGAAGAAAATTTCCTCTCAGAAAGGCTCTGCAATATTTGATGAATTATTTATTTTACTTACTTATTTATTTATTTAACATTTGTTTACTGGGAAAGTCCGACTTGGAATGAAGCTAATTTTCAGTGGAGACCCAGGGAGAAATGCTCCAGATGCATGTCTTTGTAACATGGGAAGAAACCAAAGTACCTGGAGAAATCCCACATGAGTGCAGGGAGGGCATGCAGACTCCACACAGAAGGCATTCCAGCCAAGAATCGAACTGGAGAACCTCTTGCTGTGAGGTGACAATGCTACTGTTGCACCACTGTGCCATCCATTATTATGCATTATCATTATTATTCATTATTGTTATTATTATTATTATTATTTATTCCTATATGAAAGTTGGAAATGGTAGCTAACTGTACTTTTAATGTGGAAGAGCTAACTCCTTCATTGAAAATTGAGGCTAAAAATTCCATAACTTTAGAAATAGGAGTGGAAATGTGATCTAATTGTTTTTGTCGCATCAAATTAAATTCTTTTCCATTTGCTTTTGCAAAGTTTCATAGTGGAAGCTTTGGGAGATGATAAAAGAATGTGATGGACCAGGGAAAAAAGCCCCAGCTGTCTAGCAATCAATGGAACTAGAGAAACCATGTGGTCAATTTCTGGCCTGGAATGTTTGGGGGAATCAAGTGTGTTAGGTGAGACAGAAAGTTAGGAGTTGGATCTAGAGTCCATGGGGGACAAAGATGAGGCCAAAGACAGGGGAAAAATTTTTGATGAGGTCAATAAGGGGCAATGAAGATTATTGTGTTCTTCAACTTCAATTTGGGGATTAGGGGAAACGGGGATAGGCATAAAGCAGACCTGTGTGCCAGTCATGAAGTAGAGCATCTCTTGAAGACTCCCCCAGTGGGGAGATGAGGGCACAAAAGAAGTTATGTACTTACCATAACATTCCATGTGAGTTGTTCATCTCGCCTTCATTCTTTACTGATGGGTTCGGAGCCAATCCCTCGGCTCCGAGTCGGCCAACTGCAAAGCTTGAGGTCTTCAAATAGCTCGAGGCCAAGTCTCTATCCCATGATGCATCTAGAGTTACCTCAGATCTTGTTTTCTGCATATAATTATACTATATGTTCATAGGTTCATAGGTTCATAGGTTCATACTAGGCTATCTGCCCTAGGGCATTTATAAGCCTAGCCAGAGTGTGTATGGCTTTCGCCACCCATTTTAAATTAATTTTGCTATGCCCTTTTTCGATGTTAGTATACTGTGCCTCTGTCTGACAGTGACATAGAAGTGATACCCGGGGTAAACCTACGATCTCTCATCCACTCATCAAGATTCCTCTTGAACAGAGTCAATGAGGGACTCTGCCTAACCTGGACTGGGATTTTATTCCAGAGTGAAGGGAGCCTCTGGGTTATGAATCTGTCCCTCCAGCATGTCCTATTTATTTCAGTGCTGAGGTTTAAGTCCCTCGAGCGCGTAGATCGATGGGATTTGGATTTTCTGAGGTGCAGCATGTCCATTAATTCTGGGTTGGACATGGCTTTATACGTCAGGCACAGATCGCCTCTGAGCAGGCGGTATGCCACTGAGTAGAGCTGGAGTTTCTTTAACCGGGCAGCATACAGCATCTGTTTGAGCCCCTTGATCCTCTTGGTGAGATACTTTTGGGTCTTTCCAGTTGCTGCAGGTGTCTGGTAAGGTACATCCCAAAAGGGGCATTGTACTCAATTATGGGCCTGATGAGGGATGAGTAAAGAGGCACGATGACCTCCCCTGATCTAGATGTGAATCCCTTCATGATTAGGTGGGCTATATAAAATGTTTTTCTAACCACTTTGGCCACGTGGTTGTCAAATGAGAAATTGCTATCAACTTGGGTCCCCAGGTCCCTAATTACTTCTTCTGTACTTAATGGATTACCACCTATGTGGTAATTTGTGGGCACTTTGTTTTTGCCAAAGGGGATGACTATACACTTTTGGCGTTTAGCTTGAGGCCATGGCTCTGGCACCAGTTGTCTGTTTCTATGAGGCCCTTTTGGAGGATGCTTGTGTCAGCTGGAGAGTCTATTATGGCGCCCAGTTTGCAGTCATCTGCGAACTTGGTCAGCCACAGTCCTTCCATGTTGGCCTGTACCTCCGAGAAATATATACTGAACAAGAGAGGTCCCAAGACTGAGCCTTGTGGGATGCCACTTGTAACTGGTTTGGAGTCTGACATGGCTCCAGCTATTCTAACCATGTGAGTTCTGTCCTTGAGCCAGTTTGCAACCCATCTAGTGACATAGGGGTTTATATTTAAGCTGGTGAGCTTATCTATAATGCCTGAGTGGGGTATTGTATCGAAGGCTTTTGCGAGGTCCAGGTAGGCTGTGTGGACCACCTTACCCTTGTCAATGGCCTTGGTGACTGTTTCAAAGAAATTGACCAGGTTTAAGAGGCAGGATCTGCCCTTAACAAAGCCGAACTGGGTAGGATCCAGTGTCTGTAGGTCCCCAATATCTTTATTTATAAGGTCCATGATGATCCTTTCCATAGCTTTGCAGACCAAGCTAGTGAGACTTATGGGGCGATAGTTTCCAGGATCCGTTGAGGCACCACCTTTGTGGAGAGGGAACACTGTTGCTGTACGCCACTCTTTGGGTACATATCTGTAGTAAGGCTGAGATAAAACAATAGTTTTAGGTTTGGGTTTAGCTCTTCTTGGAGTTCATGTAGGACGCAGCCTGGGACACCGTCTGGTCCCATTGATGCTGTGTTTCTTGCTTTGGAGAGGGCAGCTCTTACCTGAGCATCTGAGATGTCAGGGGGGAAGCACTCTACTGGGATAGATATTAGCCCTTTTGGGGGGGAGGGGGACGTTTGCGCTGAACCTGTCAGCTAGGATGTTGGCAATGTCTGTGGGTTCGGTGTATTTTTTGTCATTTTGGACTAATTCTGAGCATATCTGGGAAGTCCCACCCAGGTTCCTAACATAACTAAAGAAAGCCTTGTGATTATCCTTAGTGTCCTGTGCAATTTTTCTCTCAAAGCTGACCTTAAACGATTTTATGAGTGCCCGTAGTTTTTTGCTAATACTGATCAGAGATGCCTTCCCTTTTTGGGATTTTGCTCTGTCATGTAGTAGCTTCCTCCTTCTATTGTATAGTTTGTTTATGGCTGGGGTCCACCAGACAGGACGTCTGCCTTTGGAGGATTGGGTCTTGGTTTTATTTGGGATTGCATGATCCATGCATTCCTGAAGGTGTTCATAGAATGCGTTTATAAAGGATTTTGTGGTCTGGGCGTTATTATCCACAGGCCCGGGACTTTGAAGGATTCCACCTCGGTTTTGAGGAGTGTGAAATTTGCTTTAGAGAAGTTTTTCACTGTGGTTTTCTGGGTATGGGGTGGGGTCGGGATGTGAATATCCAGTGAGATTAGTTTATGGTCTGATCTTACCAGTGAGGGATACACTTCTGGTCTGGAGCATAGAGTCCCCATGTTGGTGATGATCAGGTCCAGTATGTTTTCCCCTCTTGTGGGAGTGGTAACAAGTTGTTCCATAGCATTTGAGTTTATAAATTCTAGGAACCTTTGGGTTAGGGTGTTGGAGCTAGAGTAATGCTCCCAGTCTATGGTTGGGTAGTTGAAGTCACCCAATATAATGGTGTTTGGAGAGATCTTCATATTTTCCAGTGTTCTCAGGAAGGCCGAGTGGGGTTCCTGGGTTTGGGAGGGTGGTCTGTAGCAGGCTATAAACTGGAAGGCAGTTTTACCCACTGTTAGTTGCACATGGATAGTCTCTGATGCTTCATGCTGTGCCACCAACCTGGAGGTGTGGGTATCTTTGACAAATATTACTCCCACTCCTTTTGTGGTTCGGTCCAAGTTTTGGGGCCGAAAAGCATGGTATGAGGTATAACCTGGTAGTGCTGGGGTGCTCTCGAGAGCCTTGAACCAGGTTTCTGTTACTGCACAGATATTGATGTTCTCCATGCTAAGGAGAGTTTTGAGTGCGTGCATCTTGAGGTTTAGACTTCTGGCATTGAGTAGCATTACTCTTAGTTTCTTATCCCTTGTAATACCTATGGAGGTGGGTTTGTCTTCTGAGCCTTGCTTAAAAAAGGCACTATGGGGGTAGCAAGAGCCTTTGCCAATATCCAAAAGCCCAGGGGTGACAGGTGCAAGCCGTCCCTAGCGAAGCATCGTGGCTTGTCAAGCATGTCATCCCAGGCTGACAGGCATTGGATCCCCTTTGAATGACACAAATACTTAAGCCAATTGTTGAAATTGATAATCTTGTCTTCATACTGTGGCATCATTCTTGGTGAGGGCAAGATGCTACTCAAGGTCAGGGTCATACCGGCCTGGGCTACATGCTCAGAGAGCTCCTCTATGTCTCTTTTCATGTAGTCCAGGGAGGTACATCTCAGGTCATTCACACCAGCATGGACAATGACTGAGTCATATTTGTACTTGCCTTGGAGTGACCTGAGTGCTTGTGTTATGTGGCAGATCCTAGCGCCCGACAGGCAGCTCACCGTGACCTTCTCCTTGTTCAGCCTGGTGAGCGGGACGTCAGTGTGCCTGATGACAGAGTCACCTATTACAAGTGTATCAGGTGTGTTGTTTAGCCTTAAGGGCTGTGACTGTTAGGCACACTGGCTTTGTGAGCTACGTGTTGCACGTGTTTTGTTTTGGGGTAGCGGTTGCTTGGGTGTCTGCTTTGGAGGTCTCTGCTGCTTAGGCAGATTTTTATTTAGAGTCTCCAAGTATGTTTTTGTGTGTTTATGTGTTTGGTTTGCTGTCATGGTAGGTCTATGTGAGACTGGAATTGTAGTGAGTGTGGTTTCCTTCTCCTCCTGACTGGTTACGCCAGTACTGAGTTGAGAGAGCTTAGCCTCCAGTTTGGCTATATGGTTGCATCTCTCACATGTGTTGGAATTTGTTGGGAGGAGGAGAGGGTTGTCTGTGTACATTAGGCAGTTGTAACATTGCCTCAAGATTCCCAGGTTCACCAGCTGGACCAGAGAGGAGATTGACAACTGACCTTTGGACATGCTAGAATAGTATTGGGAATTCCTTTATAATTGAAAAAAAGGGCCAATGAGGAACAAGTTACTCAAGGGGAGTTTGTGAGGGTGTAGTGCTTTTAATTTTTTAGTGCTGACTTATATAATTGCTTTAGTAAGCAAGTGCTAGGCTTTAGTGTAGGAATAGGGTGTTTATTATGAGAACTAGATCAGTTCCAAGGCTCAAACCCAAATAAGCGGCGCTGCACGATGCCACGCTATGCACAAAATCATGCAAAGCTGTGCTACAGCTGGTTTTATACAGGCGGACTTGAAAGAGCTAGAAATTGGCCCAAAACAGCCAACAGACTACCAGATTCCTGCTCTGGGAACACTCCTCCAGGGACAGATAGGCTGCTCCAAGCTCCCCACTGCCACTGGTGAACAAAGAAGCCTCCCTCTATCCAAAAAAGGAAATGGCAACACAGGAACTTTCCAAAAGTCCAGAATACAGCAAAGCCTGTATTTGGACTACTCTAGGTCAGGAAAGACGGGAAACAAGGATAATTTTTTTTTCTATCACTCCCAAGATAAGGTATAGAAGGACTGAGCAACCAGGATGGATCTAGCATCTCAGTCATCTAAAAGCCCAGGAGGGAGTAGGAGGGAGGGATGTAAGAATGAAGGCGAGATGAACAACTCACATGGAACATTATTGAAAGTGCATAACTTCTTTATGTGAAGTTGTTCTATCTCGTTGTTCATTCTTTACTGATGGGTAGCGTCCCAAGCACCATCAACCTCAGGTGGCGCACGGGAGTATATTTCTCAGGACTGTGGATCCATAGGAGGCCCTGTTCCCTAGAGGCCCTGTCAACTTTGTAATGAGTGATAAAGGTATGAGGTTTTGACCAAGTGACTGCTGCGCAAATGTTATCAATAGAAAGTCTGGCAGAAAAGGCAGAGGATGTAGAAACAGTTCTGGTTGAGTAAGCCTTAATTTTATGCTGTAAGGGCATATTGGCAGCTGAATAAGCAAAGATGATACAATCAGATCACCATTTAGATAGAGTTGTTTTAGCCACTGGCCTACCCTTAATGGAGTCTGAAAATGAAACAAAAAGCTGGTCTGATTTCCTGAAATATTTTGTTCTATCCAAATAAAATCTTAACTGTCTGTCAACATCAAGTTTGTGCAGCATGTAGTCTAAATTGCTTGAATGGTTGTGGAAGAAAACTGTTAAATCATTAATTTGGTTGAGATTAGTTTCAGTGCAAACTTTGGGTAAGAAAGAGGGGTTTGTTCGAAGTGAGACTTTGTTAGTATGGAATATCAAATAAGGAGGCTTGATGGATAAGGCTTGAAGCTCTGACATTCTGCTGGCAGAAGTAATAGCCACTAAAAAATTTGAGGTCACATGAGGATCCTTGTTCAAATGGCAGAAGAAATATGTGGGAAAGCATAAAATTTAGATTCCATGGAGAATAGGGAGATTTCACAGGTGGTCTAATATGAAAAGTCCCTTTGAGAAAGGCTTTGGATAAATTGTGTGACATAATATTCAATCCTTCAAATCCCAGATGAAATTTAGAAATGGCAGCAAACTGAACATGGACTATTGCTGCTGCGGCTCCTTTACTGAATATCATGGTTAAGAATTCTAAAATAGAGGCCATAGGGGCTTGGTAAGGATCAATATTGTTTTTAGAGACTCATATAGAACAATTTTTTTTTCATTTGCTGAAGTACAGCTTCCTCATAGAGGATTTATGAGAGGAAAATAGAATTTGCTTCATTTCATTGGAAAGGTTGTGGAACCTGACAGAGAGGGATGAAGTTCCCCTGATGAGTGCATCAGAAGGTCTGGAACTGGGTCCAGAATCCAGTGGTCTTCCAAAATATGAAGTCAAAGAAAGGGGAACCAAATCTGACAAGGTCAATAGGGAGCGATTAGAATGATGGTCCTTCCCAGGGCTTTGGCTTTCTGAAATACCTTGGGTATTAACGAGATTGGTGGGAATGTGTAGAGGAGACCCCGGGTGCCAATCATGAACGAGTGCATCCCTTGGGGCTTCTCCCAGAGGGGGAATCAGGGTGAAGTAGCTTCTGCCTTTGGTGTTCATGTGACTGGCAAAATGGTCACAGCAAGGCTGGCCCCACCTGCAGAATATCCTGTCCGCTATTTCCATCTTGAGGGACCACTCGTAGGGTAACAAAATTGCTCTGCTCAACTTGTCTGCTATCACGCTGGATTTCCCTGGGATGTATGTTGCTAACAGAAAGCGCTGGGTGAAAATAGTGCAATGCCATACTCTGAAGGTCTTGTAACAAAGGGGGTAAGATCTGGTTCCTCCTTGTTTGTTCAAAAACCAGACCACTAGCATGTTGTCCACCTGAATCACAATCGTACTCAGAGGAAGAGAGTCCTGGAAGTACTGCAATGTGAAAAGTACTGTTCTCATCTCTAGGACATTGATATGCAAATGTGTCTCATGATCGATCCATGTGTCTTGGGCTGTCTTTCCCTGAAAATGCCCCCCACCCACCCTATCAGGGAAGCATCTGTGGTCACTGTGGCTGCTGGAGGGGGTAGCACAAATGGGCACCCTATCGTAACATGAAGTGAGGTCAACCACCACTGAAGTTCCTTTTTGCAGGAATTTGTGATCATTATCATGTGAGACATGGGGAGCTCTTGGTAAGATCATTGAGTGAACAACAGCCATTGCAGAATCTGCATGTGCATACAACCTAGTGGTATGGCTAGAATTGCTGCTACCATCATGCCTAACAATTTCAGAACTTCTGATGCTGGTGCTTTGTCTTTGGATATTAGAATGCGGACATGCTGACTGAGAAGAAAGACTCTTTCTACTGGAAGTCTTATCGTGGTGGTGCTGGTGGTGTCCAGTTTTGCTCCGATAAAGGCGATATGTTGGGATGGTGACAAGGCAGATTTTTCTGAGTTTACTGTAATGCCCAGCTGATTGCAGAGTGACAGAGTGGACTCCCTGGCTTGAATGAGTTGATACCTGGTGGTGGCGGTAAGGAGCCAATCATCTAGGTATGGAAACACCTGGAATCCTAAACGCCTCAGGTGAGGCGTGACCACTGCCATGCATTTGGTGAACACTCTGGGGGCTGTAGTGAGGCCAAAGGGCAGGGCTCGAAACTGGTAATGATTGGCTCCCAGTCGGAAACGTAGATGATCCCTGGATGGCCTAGCCATTTTTATGTGGTAGTACTCATCCTGGAGATCTATCGAGCACATCCAATTGTCTTTCCCTAAGAAGGGAAGTATCGACTAAAGCATGACCATCTGGAACTTCTCTTTCTTGACATATTTGTCCAGTCTGCTGAGGTCCAGTATGGGTCTCCAGTCCCCTGTCTTTTTTGGAACTAAAAAGAATCTTGAGTAAGTTCCGGATCCTGTCTGGTCTGTCGAGACTGGTTGGATGACTCTTTTTCTTAGCAAGGTTTGGACCTCTACTGTTGCGTGTTCCCTGTAACTGGATGGAACGTCCTGGATTTTTCTTGTCATTGGAGGGAGTGTGGCAAATGGGATGAATTATCCTCTGGAAATGATACTTTGTACCCAGCTGTCTTTTGTTATTTTGAGCCAGGCATGTGGGTACAAAGATAAGCAACCCCTGACTGTCTCCAGAGCAGGACAGTTGGGCCTCCTTTCAGGAGCACTGGTAGGGCTTTCCAAAGAAGTGATCTCTGTTGCCCTGGTTTTGTGGACCCCCTCTGCCATGAAGGCAGCGTCTTCTATTATTGCCCCCTCCTCTGCCCCTGGAGGGGGGTTGACCACGTGTGTCCTGAAAGGCTCCTTGGGCTTTATGGAACCACATCTTTCCTCCCTTTTGACCATTGAGGTAGGGTCTCTTAGGGGTGGAAAATAGGACTCTGATGGCAGATAGAGTGTTTCCCTCTTGCTCACACCTGGTCAAAGTTTACTTAACTTTGGGCCCAAAAAGGGATGAGCCATCAAAGGGAGTATTCACAAAGGATGATTTGAAGGGCTCCGCAAAGGAACACAAGCGCATCCAGGAGTGTCTCCTAAGAGCAACTCCTATACCTGCTGACCTACTCATTCCATCAGCTGCATATGAAATAAGACATATGGATGAGTTCACTATGGAGTTGAGGGTAGCAAGCTGGGAGGCAACTTTGTCTGAAACTCCTGCAGCTACTGTACCCTGAAGAGTATCTCCCAGCTCTTTAAGGAGATCTCTTTGTAGTCAAATAAAATGGGTTAAATAGTTAAGCAAATGGAGTGCAAAGGTCGCTGAAGTAAACATGTGCTTCCCATATCTATCCATGACCCTGGAGTCTCTGTTAGGAGGACTGCCAGTTACCCCTTTGCCTAAGGATTTCAAGTATCTCAGAAAATTAGATATCTTCAGAGGGGGATTGTGGAGACCCTACTGACTCATCCAAGTCAGTATCCGATGTCAAAGACTCCTGAGGGGAGTCTAGATGTTTCCTCTTACAAACTCTCTTCCTAGGAGCCTCATCAGTGGGAGCTTCTGGTGAGGTCTTAGAAGAGCAAGGACCACCCAATTGGGATTCCTGAGCCTCTGGGTCTCTACGCTTGGTCAGGATCTGTGAGGCAGACACAGGTGCTTTAGGGGAGGAGAAAGCCAGACCTGAGGTTGAGGATGTCTTAGGAGACATAACTCTCCTCATGGCATCAAATGCACCTCTGCTCCGATGCGAGGGAACCGACAGATCCGAGGAAACTGTTGATACCCCCAGCACCAGGATAGTGGGCTCCAAGCCAGAGGTAGGACCCGAGCTCTTCTGAGCCAAAGCCCCAAAGGGCAGAGTTGGAACCAACAAGTCGGTCTGACTATCCTTCCCAGACCTGACCACAGAGTGTCAGCTGCTAGAGTCCTCGATCGGCACTGAGGATGTCAGAGTGACTGGAGCTGAAGACACTGGAGCAGGCATCAGCTCTGAGTGTTCCACAATCAACATATATGACTCCTCTTGCTCCGAAGGACCCGTATGGCTCAGAGGAGGAACAGTTTTAGCTGGTGTAAGAGTCTTTGGCTCTGAAGCCATTTGGGTTGGAGCCGATAAAATTTTTGCAAAGGCCGGTGCCTGTAACAGCTTCTGCACCACACAATCCACATCCAGATCAGAAAGGCTAATAGAGGACCGAGATGAATGGACCAAAGGTGGTACCAATTGTAATAATGGACTCTTAGGAATTTCAGACTTCGGTTCCAAGACTGGGGACCCACTCCGAAAAGAAAAGACTGTCGGTTGTGAAGTCTGTGGAGCCAAAGTCGAAGACTTCTTTGATTTTTTTTGTCTCAGACGTCTTATAAGACTTTGAGGACTTGCTGGATCCATCTTGGTCATTCAAAGCTTCTTGGAAGGAGGGTTTCAACAAACCTCTGTCTATTAATTTCCTTTTTCTTTCCTGTAGGACTGTGGAGGAGAAGGAATGGCATATGGAGCAGCTATCTTGCAAATGCAGGGCTCCTAGACAGTACACACAATTGACATGGCTGTCAGTTACAGCCATCTTTTGGCCACATTTAGGGCACTTTTTTAAAGCCTAACTTGGGATGCTTATCTTGGTCAGCCATTATTATATCAGACAGATAATTACTGTCAAGTACAAACAAAATCTTTAACAGTAATTATCAAACAAAAGCCCTTTAGAAATTCAGGTTAAGTCACACACACACAGACTAATAATAAACTAAATATTAAAGTGACAAAAAAAGAAGTCTGTTTAAAGCACACAATATTAAAGATAAGGAGACTATACAATTAAAAAAGGGATAGCTGCTATAAAAAACACACTAAGCCTTATCTATGTGTTTAAATATACTCTAAACAGCAATTATATCGGACAGAAAATTACTGTCCACTGCAGAAATCCTTAACAGTAATTATCAAACCAAAGCTCTTTAGAAATTTAAGACTAATTCACACTCACAAAGCAAATAACTATCTAGATATTAAATTGACTATACAGTTATCTAACTATTTTGTATAAGTTGTGACAAAAGGTCACTGACTAAACACACTCTAGTAATCAGAACATCTTTAAACTAGGCCTAAAACAAGAGGCCAACTAGAAATGTAAAGCACACTAAGGGAAGGGGAATACAATATAGGTAAACACACTAATAAGCTAAAAGAGCTTTATAAAACTATCTAAAACTACCTAAAACTACCTAAATATCAGTATAAGTAAGGGATATATGAAAAAGAAGCTTTACTGGTCCGAGCTAATGCAGAACCTCTGATCTGTTGCAGCAGCAAACTAGATCTGGGGTAACTCTAGGTGCATCATGGGATAGGGACTTGGCCTTGAGCTATTTGAAGACCTCGAGATTTGCAATTGGCCGACTCAGAGCTGAGGGATCGACTCCAAACCGATCAGTAAAGCATGAATGGCGAGATAAAACAACTTCACATCAACCTTCTGTATTTGCTGTTGAGAGGAGATGTAAAGAAAGTTAGAGAAAGAAGTTACAGCACAGTTGGACGCATCGACGCAATATCTTCTCCTCCACCTTCATATTGGGAGACCACAAGTGAGGCATCAGAATAGACCTGCTCGACTTGTCTGCAGTCATATTGGTTTTCCCCAGAATGTGCACTGCTATCACAAATCAATTGGATGAGACTGCCCATTGCCACATTCCCAAAATTGTACTGTCCTTCCCAGGAAGTGCTCTCACCCAATCGGAGAGGTGTCTGTGGTCACTATGGCCTTGAGTTGCAGGAGAACAAAAGAGCAATCTTCTTGTATTTGACTGGAGTGTATCCACTGTAGGAGATACTTTTTGCAAGCCTGAGTTATTTTTATCTGACTGAACAGGGGATGGTAAAGAAGGGACCACTGTGTTGCAAATGTCCTCTATAGAATTCTCATATAATATCTTGACAACGATACTAGGATGATTGCTGATGACATGGATCCCAAAGGCTGAAGGATTAATCAAGCTGAAAAGAGTTTTGGATGATCTTTCTGACCTGGAATTAAATAGTCTGAACTTTTGACAATTGGGAATATGTTGTTTCTGTGATCATACCGAACAAGGCACCAGTGAATTCCAAAGTCTATGTTGGTTCCAGATGAGATTTGTTGTAATTGATTGAATTGTCCAGATGAGAACATAACTGGAGTCCATAATCTCAAGCTAGAATCAGTTGATACCTGGTCAGAGTGGTTATGAGTGAGTTGTCTAAATATGGAAACACCCAGAATCCATGCAGCCTCAAGTGAGCTGTCACTACTGCCATAAACATGGTAAACACCCTGGGACATGTAGTGAGACCAAAGGACAGAGCTCTAAATTAGTAATGACTGGCTCCCAGCTGGAAGTGTAGATACCTCCTGGATCCATTTTGATATGATAGTACAAATCCTGAAGATCTATTGAGCACATCCAGTCATCCTTGTGCAAAAAAGGAAGACGGGACTGAACTGTGACCTTCTGGAACTTTGTGTATTGAAATGAATGATTTAGATTGCTGAGATCCAAAATTGGTCTCCAGTCCCCTGTTTTTTTTTTGGCACTAAAAAGAATCTTGAGTAAACCCCAAACCTTTTGGTCTGGAGGGACATTTTTTGCTAGCAGCTTGTTTATTTCTGGTGCTGCTGCCTCCCTCTGACTAGGTGAAACATTGGGGATTTTCTTTGAAACCAATGAGGGTGGAATGGAAAATGGTATGATATAGCCTCTGGATATTATCCTCTGCACCCATGAATCTTTGGTAATTTCTAACCAGGCTCTCTAGTGCAGGAATAAATGACCCCTGACTGCCTCCATGGATGGACAGTTGGGCCTCCTTTCAGGAGCACTGGTAGGACCTGTCAGAGAAAGCATCTCTAGATACTTAATTTTGTGTACCTCCTCTGTCATGAGGGTGGTATCATCTATAAGTGCTCCTCCTCTGCCCTTGAGGGAACTATCTCTGTGTGGATCTTGGAAAAGCCCTGGGATTTCTTGAACCACATTTATCGACCACCTAACTGAGTCTTAGAAAATGTTCACTGAGGCATCGAAAAATGCACGTCCACCACAGGCAAGGTTTTACCTTCCTGTTCTCACCTAGATAGTATGTTTTCACTTTGAGGCCAAATAAAGAACTTCCATCAAAGGGAGCATTAATGAAGGAAGCTTTGAAGGGCTCTGTAAAGTCACACTAGTGCATCCAGGAATGCTTTTCTGATGGAAATACCTGACCCTGCCGCCTATGAGGTACCTTCTGCTGTGTGGGAGATAAGCCTCATAGATGAATTGGAAATGGACTGAAGGGTAGCCAGCTGCGAGGCAATAGTGCTCTCTGCTTCAGAGGATATGGTCCCTGAGAGGGATTCAGAAAGTTTCTTAACCAAATCCCTCTGGAGACTTGTGAAGTGTGCCAAACAGTTCAGTGTCCAGAGTGCAAAGGTCACTGAAGCATAAACATGCTTCCCAAATCTGTCCAACACCCTAGACTCCCTGTTGGGGGGTGGACAGATGAACTTTGTTCTGCTAGTTTCTTCTTTTTGGCTGCTGCTACAACCATGGCATCAACCACTACTTCCTTGCTCCAAAAGGTTATGTCCTTAGGTGGTGTCAGGATCCTGTCTGGTTCTTGGGGATTGTTTCAATGGTATCAGGTTCCTTCCACTCCCTGAAAAAGACCAAATCAATTAGTCCATCAGTGGATGGAGTCACCCATGAGGTAGACAGGCCAGCACCAAAAATCCTGCCGGCATTACCGACTCCCTTTGGGAAGGGTTGTCAGGAGACCGACTACCCCTTTTCTTTAGGAGTCCTAGAATGTCTCCAAATGAAGTCAGTATCTTCTGTGATGGACTCTTGATGAGAGTCCAGGTGCCTTCTTTTGCACTTTTGGTTCCTGGGTACTTCTTTGTTGTCATGTTCTGAAGAAGTGTGAGAAGAAATCAGTATACCCTGTTGGTTATCCTGGTGACTAACTTGGGCTGGCTGTCACTGTGCTAAGGATGAATGAGGCTCAAGATGCAGAGACATACGGGATAGGGTGGTTGGAGATGAAGAAGGCAGAGAACTCAGAGCTCTATGGATAGCTCTCAGCACTAACTCAAATGATGAATGTCTCAGACAGAAGGAAACTGAAGGCTCTGAAAAAAACTTGCTTATGGGCCTAAAGCTTCCTAGTCCCTGAAGGCAGAGTACTCAAAGAGTTGCAGCTGAGCTAACACTGAGGCTTCAAGGGAAAGAGATGCCTCCGACAGCTTTGGAGATGACTCCAAAACCTTGGATCTGGCACCAACACTATGGCTCTGAGAGATGTCCAGCTCTGAAGCACTCAAAGCTGGTCCACTCAGAGATGCCACCAGAGTTGAAGATGCCAGTATCTTCGGATCTGATGTGAATGACTCTGGAACTTTGAATCTGATTACTCCAATATCAGAGGTCAGATCAGAGAAGGATCTAACAAGGGGGGTTGTACTAATAAGGGTCTCCAGACCCGATGGGACTGGAGCTGGGAGAACCTCCATTTTTATCTGCAGTGACAGGAACTTCCTCATCATCCTGTCCATGTTATCTTCAGTCAAGCTTTTAGAAGAATGCATCAAAGATGCTGTTTAAGAAGGTCTTAAATGAGGATGCCTTGGAGACCGATTCCAAAAGGGGGAAGGTAGTCTAGAAGTAACTGGATCTGGGGCCATGAGTGGTGATCAGATCCGAGGAGATTTTTCTGTTCTGGTCTTCATATCTGATGAGCTTAGATCTGAAGTTTTAGAAAGTTTCAAAGGAGGTTCCAAATCCAGAGCCAATTAAGTGGTTGGTTCCTGAGAATGCTTCCTAGAATCCTTCCTCTCTGTTTTTTAGGGGTTTGAGCCTCAGATTATGCTGATGTAGATTTAGAGGGTAGCAAATCTCCGGGTATTAATTTATGTTTTCTATCTAAAAGGGGCCTAGGATTAAAGGCTTTATGTATATTACAGCTGGCATCAAGATGTGATAGACCTAGGCAATATACACATTTGGAATGCACATTCATCAAGGGAATCTTCTGGCCACAGGCCATACATTTCCTGAAACCCAAGTGCTTCTCAGACATTATCACAAGTGAAAAGAGAACAAGGAAGAAAAGATTTTATTTAAAGGAGGGAGGAAAAAGATAAAAATATATAGAAATAAAAATATACCCACAATGGTATTACAGAAGTAAGAAATGTACAAAAAAAATACCAGCAATGGTAATAAAGAGTACACAAGTACTTTAGAAATTTGAGTGGGAAAAGGGAAGAAGCACAATAAGAACTATAAATGCAATAGAAATGAAAAATTATAGAGATATACTAATAGAAACACACTCACATTACCCAAATTGCTATCTACCCAAGAACAAAACAGTGACCACATCCATACGATAAGGCAGCAAATGAAATCTGAGGTATGTTATGGACTAGGGCATTATTTGAACGGGAGAACCTGGAGAGTTTTCAGTCAACCACAAGCTAGTAGAAGCAGTTGAGTCAGATCCGAGGATCAGATCTGAACACAAAAGTTGCAAAACAAAGTAACAGGTTTGAAGTGGCATCCTTTTAAATTTGGGCACTATCAAAATAGGTTTAAGAAAGAAATACCCAGAAATGACCTCCAAGCAATGTCTTTCTTTTTTGGCACTAGGAACATCCCTGAGTAAAACCCTTTCCCCAGCTGAGATGGAGGAACTGGTTCTACCATTCCTTGGGACAGCACGTGATGAAGAACAGATGGAAACAAAGGAGTCTGATCTGCAGGATGAAGAATAACCCCCCTTGGAAAGACGAAATCTCCTCCCACTGCCATCTGTAACCCTGACAAATGATTTTCAGAACCCATTTGTCTGAAATAATCTGTTGCTAAAGAAACAAATTAGAGTTTCAGATTTTCTGGAAGAGAAAAGGGGCCAAGGTGGAAGGGTATCAGAAGGACTCTTGAACAGTCTTTTAGACTTGTTAGACTGTCTTTGGTTTTGGAACATTTGAGACTTCTTTCTGGAATCCCCTTGCCATTTCTTCTTAAACGGCTGCTTACTTGAAATCAGTTGAGACGATTTTTTTTTTTTTTTTTTTTTTTGCAAAAATTAGATGAGATGAAGGAAATCCCTTGGACAATTTGGAAAAAGGGGCTGAAAAATCTTAAGAGACTCACTGGATAAGATTGCCCCATTCATCACACTTTTTGATCACCTCTGCAGCAGTGAGGCCAAACACTAAATCTCTATCCAAGGGAGAATTTAAAATCTCATTTTTTACATCATCTAGGAGGTTCTGAGAATGCAGCCATGCAAACATCCTCAAAACAGTACCACTGGCTATAACCCTGGAATAAGTATCAACAGAGTCATACAAATACTGCAAACAATGAGTAGTGACCTGTGCAACAGAAGAAAATTAGCTATTTAAAGCAATGTTTTCTTCACAAGAAGAAAATGTAGAGAAAACATTCCTCATACTTTCACAATTTGTCAGAGCAAACTTTAATATACGAGCCTGACAATGTAAAATTCTGAAAATCAAAGTTGCAGTATACACTTTTTTCACATACCTATCAATAATTGTCCCATCCTTATTAGAAAGAGTAGGACTGGAATTAACTAAGTGCTTAGCAACAGTGGAGACAACTAAAGCTGCTGGGTCAGTTATGTGAATAGTGTACAAAAATTTAAAAGCCCAAGGAACTTTATACATCTTATTTGTCTTTTAGGGACTCCTGGCGGGCTATCAGAAAAATTGCAGGCAGTAAGACACACATCCTCTAAAGCAGACATAGCAAGAGGAATAGGTGCAGGTACTGGGAAATCCTTATGTAACCACTTATGGTATATTCAGAGGGGTTAAGAAACATCAGTGTTCTCTCACTGGAAACACTGGGACATTCTAGCAATAGTCTCAGAGAAAGAGAAACCCTCACAGAGAGACAGAGAATTAGAAATCTGAGGACAAAATCCTGAATGCATTCCCGTATCTTTCTGTTTGGATTAAGAGTCTTCAATCTCTTCAGGAAAAGAGGAATCCCTCTTTTTTACCAGAAACTGCTTTACAAGAAGGACCTATAGCTTTAATTAAACCCTGACCCAGTCCCACTAAACTACTCCTAGTCAAGGAAATTTAAGGAGTAGATACCTGCTTGGTTTTGTACTTTTTTTGGCAGAAAAAAAAGGGGCCAACCATGTTACTAATGGCATTCGCTGCTTCCCCAGAGATGGCACAACATTCTGACATAACAGAGAAACCTTCTGTGTTCCTTCTCCTAGAACTGACAAGAGTGTCTCTCCCTTGTCCACTCAGGGGACTATAGACACAGAGTACAGGGTTTGAGTTTGGCCTTGGGTCAATGGCTAGACTTAAAATGTTCCTTCAGGACAATTAGCCTAGTATTCACATATGAACTTATAAACACAGAGGAACAGCCACAGAGGATGTGGCTAATCTCTAGTCCATAGTGGCTGTAAGTGCTACATCAGATGGATCTGGGGTAAAAGATGAATAGTGTGAGGTACAAGTAATGACTACAGCAGTCAACCTGCAACTAAGGTCAACTGCTGGCGGGCTATGACAGCAAATGCTGTTTGCTTAAATTTTTCTTCTTATGCCTGGAAGAAGGACCAACCATGGGTCTGGCAATCGGTTCCATGGTCAAACTGAAAATGGTGATTCTTTCCCAGGAAATGCAAGCAACAATTACCAGTAAAATTACCAGTCCATAAAAATTACTTTTTTGATAGAAAAAACCATAGTGAAAGCACTTTGAAATGCTACGGCAGCCCCTCAATGGAAAAATAAACACAATTTATTCACAGAAAGTATGTTTTCAGTTAATGTAACCACTCCTGGTGGAACTGAAAATTACTATAATGACCAAAACAGAATGACCAGTGAAAAACAGCTCTACTTTCCAAAAACACTTTTAATCACAGAACACACTTCTCTTAGCGCCTGTGATTAAAAGTGTTTTTGGAAAGTAGAGCTGTTTTTCACTGGTCATTCTGTTTTGGTCGTTATAGTATGTTTTCAGTTAGTTTATACTACTTTTATAGTGACATAAAAATTGAGTACTCTTTTTAAAAGAACATTAGTCTCAAGACAGTCCATTAAAACACAGCAGTCCTAGCTATAAAATAACTTACATGAAGAAGAAAGTAAAATTTAAGAAAATGGAAGTTTTTTTCCCAAAAGGAAACTTATCTACTCATCAAAGGAAAGCAGAAACCGACCGTCAATCTTCAAATGCCTCAGAGGAGCATACAGTTTAGTGGCAGTAAAGACCTGAAGGTCTTCGCTCCCAGACTTGTTTTTTTGTCAGCTTAGCTTGAGATACTTGACAGTTTGGGAAGGTGCTGTGGAGCTTTGGAAACTGGCTAGCTGTTATATCATTAGCAGGATATAACCCATATATCTAGGGGTACTGTAGTAGTGATCAATATAAAGAACAGCAGCTTTGAAAGTCAAGAAAACATGTAGTGAGATTTTTCCTGTAACTAGCAGATAAAGCACCATGCACTACAAAGAATTATGATTAGGTTTCTGATCATAATTCTTCATTACATTTTTTTGACATGGATGTCAAGATTCACCAGTCAAGCTTCAATCTCAAGGTTAATTCGTGATATCCACATCTTGAATACATAATAAGCAGGTTATAATCAGTAACCCGCTCATAATCCTTTGTGTTAAGCATAATTTGACATTTGATCAAGGTGAAGCAAGCTGTGGTGAAGCAGACCATAGATATATATATTCTATATCACAGTTCAAAACATTGAAAATCCCTAATTTTCAAAGCCAAGGATTCTTCCACTGCAAGGCATATATCTGCTATAGGCACCCACTAGCACAATGGTATATGAGGAATGTATGTTCACATTATCTTCAGAACTTTCTTGCTTTATAAAAGTATAAGCAAAATACTATATTTCTTAATTAATGAGAAATCATCATGAACCCCCTTTTTCCCATTTTCAACATGGGGTCGGGGTGTCATATTAACGGTCTCCATCTCTCTCGATTCAATGCTACACTCCTGCCTTCTTTGACACTCATGCCTGACTGTCTCAGATCTTCTATCACACAATCCATCCACCTCTTTGCTGGTCATCCTCATTTCCACTTACCTTTTTCCTGTCTGTCCCAAATCTTCACCAGATTGTCTTCTGCTTTTCTGCATGTCTGCCTGAACCACCGTAATCTGTTCTATTTGATCTTTTCTGCAATTGGAGATAGTTTGGCTTCTGTTCTTATGCCCTCATTTTTTTCATCTGTCCCACAGTGTGCATCCTACCACCCATCTCAGGTACTTCATTTCCATCACCTCTAGCTTCCTCATCTCCTCTGCCTTTACTGCCCAGGTTTCTGTACCATACAGTAGTACTGGTCACACTACTGTTTTGAAAACCTTATTTTTCAGTTTCTTTGGCATTCTTCTGTCATACACTACACCTCACACTCTATGCCAGTTGGCTGTAGCCTCTCTAATTCTGGCTCTGACAGCTTCATTCAGACTCTCCTTCTCCTGAACCACCCCTCCCAGATACTTGAAGCTATTAACCTGTTCCACTATCTTCCTTTCTATCTCAATTCTTAGCTTCTTCTGATTTCCCCAATTTGGTGCCATTACCACTGTCTTATCTGTGCATAGTTTCATCCCAAGTGCCTTCAGTTTTGCATTCCATTCCCCTATCCTTTGCCGAAGTTCTTGCTCAGAGTCTGCCTGTAATGCCACATCTTCTGCATACAACAACTTTGTTGATCTGAAACCCTCTGACCTGTTTGCTAATGTAGTCCATCATTAGTATAAACAGCAGTGGGCTCAGAGCTGAACCTTAATGTACACCCACTCCCACTAGGATCACGTCTGTGAGACTGAACACTCTTCGTACTTGAGCCATTGGATCCAAAATTAATGAGAAAGTACTCCAAAATATAAAATTTAAAGCAGGTTGAAATTAGACAATGTAGGAAAATGTAATGAGGGGAAAAGAAGAAACTTAGGGAATACCCCACCCCAGCCAAGACAAAAATGTATCAGAATACCCTTGAATGCAGGAAGGGGTATTTGTACAGCAACAGTGTACCATTATGGTAAGTTACCCATGCAACAATACTATGTTCTTTATTAGATCAATGTTGCAGTATTCCTGACATCTGCAAATACTGCCAGAGCTTTAATTAGATTGGGTAGAGGAAAGGGGATCTCCCTCCAAGATTAAAGTGCCATGGAGGCCATCCTTAGCAAATACAGTTCTTCCCCTAGCTCAGCATTCAGTTTGTAATGTTCACTGAGGAAGTGGACAGAGGACCAAGTAATAGCTTCAAGGATAGTTGTAGAATCCACAACTTAGCTGCTGCTCTTGCAGAGTGGACTTCAAGATATCCTGTAACTGTTCCACATATTTGAATAGCAGAAATGAGTTGCATTGCAAATGCACTTTTTTCCTGCGAAAGAGATATTGTTCAGGTGCTGAAAGCTGAACTATAAGATACACTGCATCTTAGTATCTCATAAAGGTAGCAAAAGAACAAAGGCAGTCCTGCTAAACTGGGTACTGTCCTCTCTTCTGACACCAGATAGAAAACCCTTTCCACTTGGATAAATAAGAGGTGTGAGGTTTTCTAGCCTCTGTAAAAATTTTCAGCACATCATGATAGAACTGATGTCTGAGAAGAATTACAATCCTTTCATCCATACTGTGAGCATCAGGAGAATCAGACCCTTAAGATGTCATGCAATAATGACCCATTGCCATAAGTAAGAAGATTAATCAAGTGAGGAAGAGTCTGGTAATGACTCTGCCAATTCTTTCAGAATAGTAAGCTAGTGTTGTTGAGACCAAAAAGAGTTCAAAAGTAACATGCTCTGAATGCCCTTTTTTATCCTTAGAACTACTTTGCTAATCAAAAAGATAGAAATGCATTCAGAAACTGCCCCTTCCAGATTATTGAGAAGGTACCTTTTGCTACTGCTGGTTTGAAAAGAATCATAAAACAAAATAATTTAAGTTGCTTGTTTTGCATTGTTGCAAACAGCTCTATCTGATGAACGCACAAATGATGAATAAGGTTTAGGAAGACCTTTATGTTTAACATCCACTTGTGGTGGTCTGTCCTGGATTTGTTTAAAGAGACAGTTACAGTGTTAAGATGAGAAGTAATGCAGACTCCCTGAATATAAAGATTGTGTTAAATGGCTACTTTCCAAGCTATCATACTTACTCTGCAAAAGGCGTAATATCTTGTCCTAACTTCTTTGTGAACCACATCACAGTGGAGTTGTCTGGAGCCCACAACTGGTGCAGATTCTTGAGTCCATTGATCAAGACCATCATCTATTTTATACTAATGTGACTTTTTTGAAAGTAGGGTTCCATACACAGTAGACATTGGTGCCCTGAAAGCAAGCTCTTCAATGTAAGATTAAATCATCTGTTGCAGTGCTGTGGGTTTGCTGATGGTGTACAAATGGGACCTCTAGATTGGAGATTACTTCTTTGTAACAATAAAGTAATTCATAAGCCAGACAGGAAATGATTGGATTTTTTTTTTTTTTTTTTTGGTTTAGAGGAATTTCCTAATGTGACATCTAAAATAAGGGACCATGAAGAGGGTAGAAACCAAAAACCCAACGGTTTTTAGAAACTCCCTGCCTGAGACAGATTTCTGCTTTGCTGGATATATAAAGTAGGTTTTGCATGCTACTGTTTTGTCTGTAACTAGAAAGGCTTTCTGAATTGTGATATCTATTAGGCAGCCTACAAAAACAGTCTAAAATACCTAATCAAGGAGTATTTCTTTCGACTGAGAGAGAGAGAACACTTGATTTTGGGAGAAGTTAATTGCAAAGTTCAAGGTCTTTAGAATGTCTAAATTGAAAGTAACTTAAATCAGACAATCAAATAAAGTTAGCAGAAGGTGATGAGTGGTCCCAAGCATTTTCTGCTATTTGACATGCACAATTGAGCATCTGTAACAAACTAGATCTTTCATCTAGAGTAGGAATATCAGCCATTTTTGAATCATGTTGTCTGACATAGCGAAAAGAAATGTTATCCTTTAAGTCTGAAAAGTAATAGTCCTAAAGACACAGTAACAGAAATATACATGTTGTAACCATATCTGTCTAGGGATCTGCTTTCTTTAATGTTAGGAAGAGACTTTGGAGTAGAACCAGCTTAGCTGCTTTCTGTAAAGCAGCAGTTATAATAGCATAGTCCACAACAGAACTTTATAGAAACACTATAGAATCTGTCAGACCTTTTGGAGCAGAAGGTTAACAGTCTGGAGAAAGATAAGCTAAAACAAGGCATCTTCTAAGACTCCAAGCACCAGAGGGCTGGGAAATGGTTTGGTAATATCCATGTGCAGCAGATGAAAATATCTTGATTGTAAGAAATCTTCATCCCTTACCCCATGAAAAATTACCTCATTTTGCAAATATTTGCATCAAACTAATGTTTTTCATTTCTGGTGTCAGAGGAAACAATGTCCTCCACATCTGACTCATAATGTGAAGGAGAGTGAATTTGCAAGGCAAAGTCAAAGACTTCTGTATCTGAAAAATCCTCTTCCTCTGAAGAAAAATCTCCCCTGAATTTTGAAGAAAGAGAAAGTAAATATGTTTGCACTAGTTATCGAGCATCTAAAGCTTTTAACAAATTCTGAGCCAGAGAAAACCTACCATACCGAGAAATTTGAGCAATTATTTTTTCCACAGAAAACTTTCCTTGGAATTGGAGAAGGAGATCATTTTCTATTTTTTCGTTGCCTTTTCCATAGGATGCCCACCTAAGGCTTATGCAGTATATGATGAACATCCAGTTTACTATTCTCAATCTCTTCCTTTGCAAGTGTCTAGTGTACATCCCTCTCACCCTCAGAAATAAAGACTCTTGATTCCAGTGGAATCAACACTAGAGTACCTCAATGAAATTTGCAGTCTCTGGCCTTAAAGAAGAAGTAGAGATCCTATATGAGTCATCTGCTTCTTTTGGCACCATTGTCCTATGCTCCTTTATTGCTGAAGTGTTGGGCATCAAAACAGAAGTGCATCATAGCAACACAAGCACCAAAAGCAAATTCTAATTTTTAGATAACAGACAAGAGTCTGTATGTGTATTCTTAATGTCTTACAAGCAAATTCTTGACAGACTTTACAAGATATTATGTTATGTTAAAACTCCTAAACAAGACAAACAAGTAGGGTGCTAATTACTCTAAGGAATCTGCCTACCACAGTTACTCCTTGGTTATGACATAAGACAAAATTATAAAACGAACTAAGAAAAGGAAGAAGAAGAAGTAGAACAAGAAGTGCAAGAAGATGAACAAGAAAAAGAACCAAAAAAAAAAGAAGAAAAAAATACCCAATGGGCTATTTGTCTTCTAGAGCTTTAGAGGATGTGACAAATGAAACAGTAAAAATGTTCACAATGCTTAGAGATGTCTTCATATATGAACATGGGAAGAAAGTTCTGAAGATGGCAGAAATGTACATTCCTCTTAGACTATCATGCTAGCCATAACTAGTGCAGATGTATGCCTCATGGGGAAGGATCCTTGTTAGGTTGAACAGATGAATAAGCCCCATGCAAATAAAGTCCTAGATGTAAGGAACACTGCAACAGTGATCTAATGAAGAATATCTTTTATGATTAATTATATCATCATAGTCTGCAGTTCATTAAATTATCATTACAAGGTGACCATAGAATTTGATGATAACCAGACATAATGACAAAAGTAAATGGTTTTGACCCTTAAATAGATACAAGCTTTCCGCTGAATTCACCTACATCCATTTATAAGGAAAAGTATATATAGACAGCTACAATAAATTGAACATAAATTTCTGTTTGATCTACTTTTTTCTACCCTATTGAAAATGAAAAGGATAAGAATGAATTTGCTCTTTAAATTTTACAGGCTACTATAAAAGTTTCCATTCACTGTCATCAAGTCACATCCCATTCCTATAGTGACCCCAAGACAGCAATAGCCATCCACAGAATTTTCTAGGGAAGTAGAGAACAGTGTGAGATTGGCAGATGTCTTTTTTTAAATATTATACACTGCATGCACAAATAAGAAACAATTCTGAGTAGACAATCTTCCTACCAGATGTCTTTGGGATGTGGGAGGGAACTGACGTACCTAGAGAAAGACTGCCTCCTTTATGAGAGGCCAAGTTATGACTTCATTAGGAAGCAAGTCTGCAAGAACAACTGGTTAGAAATCAGTCTGATGAAATAATTAACTGCAAGCATGTTTTGCAGCATGGCAAGTCTTCCCTACAATCCCATGTAGAGTCATGCCCCCAAGTCCTCAGAACATATATATTAACTAAACAGTTGCTGAAACATGAGAAAGTGCACTGACAGTGATTTCTTATTGAAAACATCACCTGGGGAGATCATTTTCAGTGAATAGTGCTTGGCTTCATTCCTCATGGAGTCTCTTCTCAACAAGTAATAGAGCAGAAAGGAATCCCATGTGAACATAGGAAAGGCAAGCAGACCCTACACAAAAGGTACCATGCTAGTCACTGAGCTGTCTACTCTATAATTTTATGTTTTCTTCATGTAGTTTGCCATATTTTAGCATTTAGAACAGCTGTCTAATTTGATCTTACACTGGATAAAATTCAGCTCATATATCCATTAGGAGTTTTTAATTGAAATTGGAAAAGGCTGAAGTGTTACTTCTAATGTAAATATTTCAGTCCAGTATCTTCAATGGCTATGCTTTCAATGGCCTGTCTCATTTTGGGTGACACTGCACAAGATTAAATAGAATATCAGTGAAGACATATTTCTGCAGGGTCAAAGCTATTCCAAATAGCCCAGTGGTAGAGCTTTTGTCCCTCCATGTCACAAACCTATTTATTATATACTCTAAAGTCACACAATCAGAAAAACATGTGAAAATCCCTATGATTTGCTGATTTTTATTTCCCTTTTTTGCAATGTTATCTGAAAAGATATTGCCAAACATGTTTTTTCCCAAATGAAAACTTTTATCTTGTATTCCATTATACTCAAGGTCCTATGCACATTTAGCTGTAAATGTATTTGTTTAAACTTTTTTATCCTCTGTCACAAATGATCCTGTATACATTCATTTCTAAAGCTTTTTGTCTAAAATATGTTGAACTCTGTCACAATGATTCTAGTACCTGACAAATGAAACATATTTCTCCAGCCTTTGTACTACATGGAATATACCAGGACTCCAAAAGCAGGTCTCAACCATACTTTATTACAACTTTTAGACATCGCATTACCACCATGAGTCACTGTTCACATGTATGCCTTATTGCTGAATGCTTTTCATCTCTTTAAAGAAGCATTTAATAGTAACAGTTTGCGCACACGGATATATTTTAATAATAACTTTGGAATACAATAATATTTCTTCACATAATCAAATGTAGTATTCTCATGTGATCCTTTAAACTGGGTTTGTTTTGCAAAAATATTCCTTCCGATGGCTATATGACCTCTTTGATAAACATCGTCCTTATTCAAGACCTTTGGCTATCCCCAATCAAGTCATCATCTAATGCCATTCTCTAGGCCCTGTGGCTGTGTACAAATCTGTCTAGAACAGCAGCAGCCCAAATGCCCCCACTAACAGACAACCAGGTGGTGTTCTACAGCTTGTACTGTTGCATCCCTGCCAGAGCAGGCTGCTCATGTCCATCTTTTTGCACACAAACTCCATGGTTTGATGGTCTGTGTGTTACTCATTCAAAATTACAGATTACTTGATATACTCCCCTAAATGTGGGCATCAAAAGAGCCCCCCAGTCAATTTGCTGTCCACAGCTAACTGTTTTCCCCTCCTTGCAATACCCTAGACATGCAAAATCACAATGTCTGGCAAAAGTATGGAGATGTGCATGTTGAAATGTTTAAAAGCCATGTCTGTTACATACACTCCATCTGGACTAAACCAAGAAAGGTCACTATCCTAAAACTATTTATGCTTGAGTACTAGCAGGTCTAAGTAATCAGCCACCTTATCTACTTTCCTGGTAATGTATCTCCTTGTGCTCTTAAATACCCCTGCTGTGTCTACTTAAAACTATACTTGTCCACCCAGCATGTCAGACTACATACCAGTTCCCATGCAGAAGGTCCTCCAAATTCCTGGCCAGAAGCTGCACCTAATGTACCACACTCAAATAATCTCCATAAAGTGTACTAGAGCCACCCGAGGAAAGCCATGCAGTCCATTTATCTGGTATAATGAAGGCACCAGCTGTGCCCAACTAATCTTCTTTGCCCGTGTCAGTGCACCTTCCTTTTTTGGAATTAAAGCCAGCTGTTGACCTGCTAACCTGACTGTGTTCACTCTAAATGCTCAGTCAATGTGGGAATTCCCAGCCACAAAAATCCCATATAAACCTGACAAAGGAGAACAAAGAGGAATATATTTACATAAAGTCACAGAAAAAGGGAGGGCAGACTCTGCAACCTCCACCAATTGGCTATTATTATTTTTTTTAATATAGCTATCTATTCATACTAATTCATTATCTTTCATATGAATTAGCCTAGCCTCTATTTTATAAATAACTCCAACGGGGAACCCCAATACATTTGAAAAAGGTGATTTTACAAATAGGCTTGCAACCCTGCCCAGCCTGCTTTGCTTCACTAATATTTATTTTACTAATGGTTACCTCTCTTTTACTGATAACAAGTTTTTCCAAGTTTTTCCCAGTGGTCGGTATGACATTACATGAAAGTGGTCCATACATCCTTGTAATAAATGAGTAACTACTTAACTGTCATGGCAACTATAAAACTTAGTAGCAAACTCTCACTTTTCATTAGAGAATGGTCTACACTGGGACTGTGTAATTGCAACCAATGGTGGCAAGTGTACCTGACGCTCTAAAGAATAGTTTTCCCCAGCCTCTGAAATCTCCCTGGCAGGAGGTCTTCTTGCCTGTTGCCCCATCATCTGTTCTACTGACATTTGTATGTGCCAGCAACATGTTGATGGGTGGGTTCCTGCACAGGGCAAGCACTGATGCATGAATCTACAGGTTGTTCAATGGTATGTGCCTATGATGAATGTCCAGCAATTCTTTAGGGTTGATTTTCTCCTGAATGAGCCCACCCATAGATTAAAATTGACAAAGTGCCACATATTGATATCATGTAGAAGTGTTGGCAGCATTCACTGAAAAACAAAAAAAGAACAGGTCATAATAAAGGTCACATGAGTAGTTGAGGGATCAGCATGAAAAAAAACACAGAACTCTCTTAGCGCCTCGGTATATAGCCTTTACAGAGTAAAAAACTAAATGCAAGCAAAAAGACACTTTTATATACACATTAATTAACATAAATTAAGCATAATTAGATAATTAAATACAATTTTACCTAAATAAAAACCTTCCAACTACATTCTAAATT
The DNA here is from genome assembly GCF_019279795.1 of Protopterus annectens. Classification (NCBI taxonomy): domain Eukaryota; kingdom Metazoa; phylum Chordata; order Ceratodontiformes; family Protopteridae; genus Protopterus; species Protopterus annectens. The sequence continues at coordinate 331,637,356 of NC_056749.1, read as the reverse complement.
CAAACCCCTCGGAATTAGGGTATCATATTTTAGAATAAAAACTGTTTCTTCATATAACAACTTTTTCTTCACACTCTGATTGTCATATAAACCACATTTTACCTGATCTAAAATAATGACAGTTAATCCACTTTCATCTCCTTGATGAAAATCTTGAAAATGGCAAGCAATTAGGCCTTCCTGTCTACCTTTTCACGTCTCTAAGATGTTCCTGTAAGTGGGTTTTAAAAGCCCGCTTAATTTCTCCCACATAAAACTTTCCACAAGGACACCTAATGGCATATACAATTCTCATTGACTCACAACTATAAATATGTTTTACCTCATACTTTATACCATTTATACATGCAAAATATGGTACTATATACTTGCAGCTACATTTGCCACATGTCCTTGTGCCTCTGAATGGGGGATGTAAATTCATGACATATCTGCTAATCGACACTTCTAGGATGACAAATTTCCCATGAATAATCATATCGCCAATACTTCTCCCTCTTTTAAATGTAATATGTGGTGTTCTAGCTAACAAATTATGAAAATTTTTATGTTTAGCCAAAAAATCCGAATAATATTTCACTAATTTTATCACTGTGTTACTAAAGGGCCTATATGTAGTAACAAAATACATCTTCTTATTGTCAATATCACTATATATACATCTTCTTATTGTCAATCCCACTATACACACTCAGTTTCCTTTCTTCACTTTTAATATTCATAGTTCCTATGGCACATTGTTTCTTTTGCATGTTTAAATTCAAAATGTCATTAACCCTATCATTAAGTATATTCATATCATATCCTCTCTTCAAAAACATACTTTTAGTACTTTCAATCTCTTGAATAAATTCAGATTTCACATTAGACAATATCCTCATTCCAAGGAATTCTCCATAAGGAAGTGCTGCAATGGTATGACTCGGATAGCAACTACGCCCATTCAAATACTGGCTGCCGTCCATAAATTTCCTATGTACTCTAGTGTGTATTGGCATACCATCCAGCCCTTCCAACATAACATCTAGAAAAGTGACTTTATGACCTACTTTCAAATCACTAAAACATAAATTAAATCTATTAGTCTGTAAGTAATCAATAAAATCATTAACAAAATCATAACCACATTTACATAAAAAAATTAAACCATCTATAAATCTGAAATAACCAACCACATATTTTTTTAAAAAAAATCAGAAACAAAAATATGTTGGAGCTCAAAATAGCCCATAAATAAATTGGCATACATGGGACAAACGGTGCCACATGGCAGTACCCAATAACTGTTGATACAGCTTACCATTGAATTCAAAATAATTATTAGTCAGACCAAGAGAAATTAAATCTATAATATACATCGAAGCTGGGTTGTCACCCAAAAAATATAAACGTGCTTCAAGCCCAAGCTTATGTTGTATATTTGTATACAAACTCACTATGTCTACTGTAATCCAGTACATCCCATTCTTCCAAATAATATTAGAAATCCTATCTAAGAAGTAAAATGTATCTCTCACACAGAACTCCAACTTAATAACATAAGGGACTAAATAACTATGGAAGAAAACTCCCATATTATGGGTAAAATAATTACACGCTGATATTATAGGCCATCCTGGGGGATTCTCCATGTCCTTGTGGATTTTAGGTAGACAGTAGTAATAGGCCATTTCACATAGACTAGTGTCAAACTTTTTTTCTTTATCTTCTTTTGAGAAATAGCCTAACCTATAACCTTTCTGTACCAGTTGATCAAATTTCATTATAGCAGAATTATATTTGCGAATATTAACACTGCTGTACACTTGTAAATCATTCAAATGTTGATAACACATTTTTAAATATTGATTTACATTTATTATTACTAACTTATTACCTTTATTTGAAGGCTTAAAAATTTAATCTCATTTATTACTTAAAGACACCAATTCTTCCCATTCATTGTTGTTCAATTGTAATTTACTTCATGAATATTCTTAAAAAATGAACATATTCCATTTCAATACCATAATTTAGCATTGTAGCAAATTGCTGCACCGCTTCATGGTTAAAAGGTGGAATAAATTCACTTTTACAAACTATACGTGCAGTATTAAATAAACAATATGCATTAGCAGCTAATTCTGACTCACAAGAATAAAAGCTAAGGTTACTTTCGTCATCATTTGTGTTAAAATTCTGAGTATTATCATTCAAAGCAGTCTTAGAAAAATGTACTCAAGTAAATTTTCCTCACTATCCTTTCAGTAAATGCAGACATGGTAATACTGTGGGAATGAACTTAATACCACAGTTCAGTACATCCTGTTCTGTCACTGATAAATCACATCCAGATAAACTGACAGCATCACTACTGCCAGGAACAGAAACTGCTACATCACAATTAGTACCATTTTCCCCATTTGATAGGTTTGTAGCTACCCTCCCCCCTCTGTCCATTATTAAAGTCACTATTTCTTTGCCATTTTTTTGTAATTATTGACTCGCCCCTCTTCTTGAAAATAAGAGCTTTTGGGGATATTTGGCAGTTTGTGGTTGTTTTCTACATCATTTTGGACTGTGGTACTGGAGCGTGAAAAAAATGACTGAATATTTTTCTTCCTCACCACCTCTGTGATTTTAAATGAACATTAACAAGAAGCCAGATATAAAAGATTATGATAGGATCTCCAATCATAATAAAACGGATATATGTTATCAAAATTTATGTAAAAATTCAATTTTAGAGTAAAGTGAGTACCCCTTTTTAGGGAAATGTGTATTGATATTTATGAAGGTATTAGCAGGATCATATGGGGCTGAAGTAAATTCAGACTGATGAAACTTTAATTAAAAATGGTGTTTAAAAATTTGTAATGGGCACATTCTGAATAAAGCATGTAAATGTTCACTAAGAAAATATACAGGAACAAACAATTAAATCTTGTTGCATCAGTAGCTTATACCTCAAATATTCTTTAATTTCTTTGTGTACGTACGTGTGTGTCATACCTCTCAACTGTATAAATTTTTGCAGAATGTCCAGATTTTTGCTTATATGTTTAGTCCATTTTTCGTAAAATTGTGGTTTTCTTGCAAATTAGTGGTAAATCATTAAAGACTGAAGGTAGGAAATAATGACAGACATTTGAATTTCATACACTTCAGCAAATCCGTGCTAATGCATAACCTGTTATTCAATCAACTTTCTAAGTTTGTAACAGCAATATTTAAAAACTGTCCCTATTTTTGGGCCTTTGCCCCACTTTTTTATGGCTTTGTCTGGATTTCTTGCTCTAAGAGGTTGAGATGCATGGCTTTGTGTGTGTGTGTGTGTGTGTGTGTGTGTGTGTGTGTGTGTGTGTGTGTGTGTGTGTGTGTGTGTCTGTGTGCGAGGGTTAGCAAGTGGTTAATGCATACTTTGCTTTTCATTGGTTGTACAATACTGAATACTTCCTAAAATACAACAGAGAACAACAAATTAAGCAATCAAATATTTTAATGGAAAAAGAGTACAAGAGGTGGGTGTGAGCAGGAAAGCTCATAAATGACATTGCAGTGACCTTATAATGAAGTGCAGATGCTGGTATGGCTAAGGTTGTTTTCAGTATAAAAAAAAAGTATTTGCTATGCATGGGAGGGGGAACAAAGGTTTCCAAAATATACTGCAGCAAACACATGGGACAAGGAGTTATTTATTTCCTTATTTTGTTAGTTACTTATTGTCTTGTTAATGGGAAAATCTAACTGAACACAAGTCACATTTTCAGTGGAGGCCTGTGGCTGAAAAGTTTTACATAAAATACATATTTATAATGAAAAGCAATACAAAATTAAACATTTTAAGCATTACTTTGCAGGTAGTATTGAGTTAGAGTCAAAAGAGTTGGCAGATAACATCATGGTGAGCCAGATATTAAGATATTGAAAGTTGATTTTAGTATGGAAGCAATATAGTGAATTATTATCATGTCCTTTAAACACAACCAGATTTTCATGTGTTTGAAAAATTGATGTAAAGTAATTCACCTTGAGCTCTTGACCAGAATATGCTGACATTGATTTTGAGAACATAATTTGTAATAATAAACTGTAATACATGAGAAGTTTTATTTGCACATGTGTGGTATTATTCAGTTTATAAAAAGCATCAAGAAGGATATAGGACAGTGTGCGGTATGTAACAGATTCTAAACCACAGACAGATAAGCAGTTGACATCATTTCTGTCATTTATTTGACAGTGTAAGGTGTTTTAAAGCTTTCTAAGATGATTGCTGTTTTCTGATGCAGTACTTCAAAGACTGCTAGCTCTGTAGCAAAATTAAGCTCAGTTAGTTTTATAGCAACAACGTTCATATTCAAGTAGATCACAATAACATGCTTGCTATACAGAGGCTCTTATTTATTAAATTCACTTCAATATAGAGGATTTTGATTGGGTTGTCAATTGTAGCAAGCATATTATGTATGTGAGACACTGATGCCAAGAAATTCATCTCGAGAGCAAAGCTTGATAGGTGACTCTTACATCCATGTTGATAGCACATCATTTTTTCATTACAGTTGGCGATCTGATTATAATTCATTGTAGTGCATGGAGATTTATCTTCCCCATGTACTACTAGTTAGTGAAAAATTTGATTATTTAAAAAAAATTGATATGTTGTACCAGGTTTGAAAGATGGCAAAGCAGTGGGAAGTGGATGATGCCTTACGTATCCTCTGTATAAGGGAAGCAGATATAACAAAAGTGTTGGGTGTACTTTAGCAGACAACAGGCAGAAACATGACTTGAAACAAAGCTGTTTCATGTCAAGCTGCTGCTGTTTTCTGTGAAGACTGCTTTTACTGGAGACTCAATGTTAACAGTGCCTAGGGGATACTTAACAATCCTCTAAGCACTGCTAAGGTCAGGTCTCTCTCTGAGGTAGTGCTTAACCAGGTAATCATTTTTAGAGCATAATTATGGCACTCCATGCACTATAAGATTATTATTTTCATGTTTTTAGAGTATAATAATATCAGTCTATGAATTCTATATTGGTTATATAAGAGTAGGATGAAAGTCAGGATTATAAAGAATCAAGTATACAGTATTGTGAATTGCATTATACAGCTGTATAGCCAGACAGCAACACATCTTCCTCCCTCTTCTGGATAAATAATGCATTTAATTTACACAAGTTTGACTAAGGTTCCAGTTTGAACCATTCAGTGCCAGAGCATCTTAATTAACTCAATAGGTGACTTTGTGATGAACAACAAAAACATATGGCTAACAATGTGAAAAGCGGGCCATGGCAATCCAGCGTGATTTTTATGAATGTATAATATCAGACCATTTAAAACATGGTCAATGGTTGACAAAATAAGTCATGCTACAGCTGTGTGTCTTGACTTCATTAAGCTTCTGTATTAGTCTTTCACAGGAGACTAACTAACAGCCTGAAGGCACTTGCAGTATTCAAGTAATGGGCTAAATTTGAAGGAGAGTGGCATGAAGTTATGAAAGCAAGAGTGGTGAATAGGTGAACTCTCTCAAAGGAATCTTTGAGATAGTTAGGGGGACTATCTCAAAGAAATTACTGGTAGTTTATGATGTTTTATAGGGGTCACTCCTAGGACCAGTCATGTTTGGCATCCTTCCTATAGATATCAAGAAAATATTAAGAACAGGATCAATGTAGTTTTTGATGACATCACAGAAGAAGCAGTGACAAATGGGGTAGTGTGCCTTTGTAGGGACTTGAAACTAGCAAGGCTGGCAAAAATGTGCCATCTAAGTTTAATCCAGGGATGAGTAAAACACTTAATCTTGACTATAATAAGACCAGAATGAAAGACAGATGAGGGGATATAGCTACTAAGTGGATATCAGGTAAAAAAAAGCCTTGAGGTGGTATGGGTGCAGAAACCCAACTACCAAGTACAAACATAAAAAGTTGTAGTCAAGCACAATAAGAAAATCAAATACCCCTGCAAATTACAGCATTGATAGCACCCCTGTGAGTGAACCTAGTGGAGAGAGATCTGGGTAATCAGACAGATAGTAATCTGAACTTTGACCACCATGTCCATGATGGTGAAGGAATCCTTTTGTGTGGCTCAGCTTATAAGTAATGGCATGGTATCTAAATCTAAGGATGTCATAGCATCACTTTACTCGACCCTCATGAGACCAATAATCGAGTACAATACACCCTTTGGCATGTACCTCGTCAGGCAGCTGCAACAGCTGGAGCATCCTCAGAGGTTTCTCATAAAAAAAAATAATGGGTATAACCAACATGTCGTATGCAGACCAGTTAATAAGCCTATCACTGTATTCAGTTTCCTACCAATTACTGATGGGTAATCTGTGCCTGACTTACAAGGCAGTCACTGGCCCAACCCTAATGGAAATTTTGCACATTTTACACAACTAACTGAACAAGGGTTGCCCTCTCCATAGATCTAAACATAATTTCTGACATGACTAGATCATGCTGGAGAGACAGATATGTGTCCCAGAGATTGCCCCTCCTCTGGAATAGGCTTCCTGTTCACAAGAACAGTCCTTCCCTAACCATCTTCAAGTGTAGTCTGGACCAATGGATAAGAAATCACAAATACACTTTTGGGTGGTGCCCATGTCCCTTATGGACAGAGGAAGTCTGTAAAAATTATCAAAACACTGCTAGCTGACCCTTGTTATCATTCCCATACGGATAGAAAACTGAGCAAAATCTGGGTAAGACTAGCTAGGCTTCTTAGGGCTGTTAAGTCATTATCCTGTTAATCTCCTATGAACCTTTGAACTTATAATTATAGCTATTGTATTCACTGTAAATATGAATCAGTGGATTTCTTATTCCTTGGGGAGCTGATTCCATGAATAAAGAGGCCATATTATCTTCTAAAGATCCCTAGTCAGGATAGCATTGTTTACTTATTTATTAAATGTAAGGCAAATAGTTCAGAAAACTTTAGGGTTAACTTCGATATAATAAAAGCATCATTCTGCTTTTCATGAAAGGTATGGCAACAGAAGTTTAACCTCTTTCTTTTATATAATTTATTGTCTTCATAATCTAAGGCTGGAAAGATTTTTTTTTTCTGTTCAGCATGCCCCACATATAAAAATTTTGCAGACTGACGTTTATTGCAAAATGCTTGCCATTAGTAGGCAAGGTGCAGTTCAGCTTCCATTCAATTCATAATATGGGTGGGATATATAGAAGACCTGAAACTGTTTCACTGACCTTTTTAAAAGGCATGTCTTTTACCTTCTACTCTTTTGATCAACAAGTTCTTTTCTGTGATTGCTGACAAATTTAATCGTGGTGACGAAAAGCAAATATGACTGTTGAACTGCAGTAAACTCAGCAGTCACAAGACTATAAAGTAACAAAACTTCTGAAAGTGGAGGAAACAAGAACTTTACACTGATTCAGGATGACATTGTGAGAAACATGAAACCTTTTTAAGATTCTGACAGGTTTGTCAGTACTTAGAATATTTCAATGCCAAAACTCAAAATATCAGCAATGGAGGCATTCCTTTAAAGGAAAAGGGGAAGCAGCTACAAGCACATTTATCATGTCCTGAATGTGAAGAAAGCATGCACATGTGAATGAAAGAACACACCCACAGGACAAAGAAGGAATACAGTATAATGTAACAGAAGTAGAGTATACAGGAACACACAGCCACACATAGGAAAATAAAAAAAAAGAGAGTGATGCTAAGGCAACCTGCTCTTGGACTAGCACTGCATAAGTGCAGATCATGCTATACGGCATGCAGTCTCTACTAAAAGTCAAAAGGCACATTCTCACATCTGTGTTTGTTTTGAGTTAAGTTGAAAAAGCCAATAAATAACAGGATATATTGCTGATTTGTGAGTAAGGGCATTAGACACTGTACCATTTATGTGATGAACTTACAGGCACTAGAAACTCAAATCAAACTGCATAAGAGTACATCCGAAGACTATCCCCGGTCTTCCCTGCTGTGGCATTCATTCAGGTGGTATATCTGAAATGAAAGAGGCAACAGACAGCAGTTCATGCTTCCCAGAAGATGTGTTAATGGAGTATATTGAAAGAATACCTTAGAACAGAATGTCTTTTTCCCATATCATGTACCATCATGGTCTTTACCGACAAAAGGGATGAGGCTGCACAAGAATGGTTAATAAAATACCCATCCATCACAGTGGACCAGATGTACCTCAGCAGTGGATGCTCACCATCTGGTGCCTACGTGAGAAGGCTGTCATCATTACCACCACTAGTAAATTGGAAGGGATGAAAAACAGCAAGCACTAAATGATAGATAGAAATTTCCAGACCATGTCATTCACACATCTACGGCTTTAACTCATTCACTCAATTACAGCTCAGGAAGTCTGTACTGTAACTTTCAATGGGAGGAGCATAAGCCTTTTCACAGAATCAAAATATCTCCTCACATTTCAAACAAATGTTCTTATCTCTGGAACCATAAGGATTATGAAAGAAATATAAATGGCAAACTCTTCAGCACAAACTATTTTTATAGTGGTAGTATTCTTTAGTTTCTAGGTCTTAAACCGAATTTTATAAGTCACAGTAAACACAGTAAGTATTACATTTGTAATATTTTGTAAACAACTTACAATATCTCCACAATCGATCAAGTTACACACATACTGTCAGCAGTATTTTATTCATTAAGCTGACAGCTTTCATATGAGGCTAAAGAGTTCTGTCTGTGTTACTCGGTTGTTGAGATATTTAAAAAATGTGAAAATTATATCTATGTAAATTAATATCATAAAACAACAGTTAATATCTATTTACCTGCACTAGACAGAGCTCAAATAGTAATGCAGTTGAGTTTGCTACTTTGTAAGCTTTAAGATGAAATATTTTAAAACCTTGTACATAGCATGGTTTTGAAATTATTGATGCAAATATGAACAAGCAATATTTGATACCTAGAGGTGTCAGTAGGAGTTAACTGAAGATGCACCTGAAGGCATCAGTCAGATGTAATGAATGAATATATATGTGTGTATATGTTCATAGGTTCATAGGTTCATACTAGGCTATCTGCCCTAGGGCATTTATAAGCCTAGCCAGAATGTGTTTGGCTTTCGCCACCCATTTTAAATTTATTTTGCTATGCCCTTTTTCGAGGTTAGTATACTGTGCCTCTGTCTAACAGTGACACAGAAGTGATACCCGGGGTAAACCTACGATCTCCCATCCACTCATCAAGATTCCTCTTGAAGAGAGTCAATGAGGGACTCTGCCTAACCTGGACTGGGATTTTATTCCAGAGTGAAGGGAGCCTCTGGGTTATGAATCTGTCCCTCCAGCATGTCCTATTTATTTCAGTGCTGAGGTTCAAGTCTCTCGAGTGCATAGCTCGATGGGATTTGGATTTTCTGAGGTGCAGCATGTCCATTAATTCCGAGTTGGACATGGCTTTATACGTGAGGCACAGATCATAGATATGTATGTGTGGGTGTGTGTGTGGAAGGGATAGCATATGTCAGTGCCCACTAGCACACTAGCATACATATTCATCTTTCATAGAATAGAGGAGGTATACAGACTAATGTACAGGATGCTGCAAGGGAGAGAACTTCACCCTTACCCCAAGGTTTGTCATCTAGGATAGGATTTTGAAAAGGCAACCACAAATGCCACTCAGCTAGATTTTCCATTTGCCATGCTGAAATAGTATCAATTTAACTGGCCCAAATTGTGTGGAAGTTTAAATAAAAGATCAATGTACAAAAAGCGTATTGCAGTGACAGCAGTGTATACACATAATTGAGAAAGCTATGTTGGTATACCTATGCCCACTTGATGTCCTTGTTGCAATGGAGGTATTGTAAAAACCGTGTGATTTGCTAAACAGTTTGTATCTTGTAAGTGCTGGCAGCATTTACAGAAGAAGAGTGAGTTAAGCATATTGAAACTGATATATTACCACTCACTGAGTTCCGATGTATGAATGAAATGCTGATAAAGAGTGTGCTTGACACACCAATCCACACTGTGGGATAGAATAACCATTATAAATCTCTGCTCAGGAACCGAAATGTCTATGTTGACCATGTTTTATCATTCAGCCAGGCAGAACAAAATATCATTAATATGGTTCATATGGATGCACTTAGTGTCTTGATCTCATTATAAATCCCATGATGCATGAAGAGCTGCATAAACTGGATAAGCAATATCTTGTCGATAAAACAACAGATGTGTAGTATCATGGACTTCCTGAATTAATTGAGATTTGCATTCAGGAGCTGAGATGCTCTGCTTACAGTTCTATATATGTACATCATGCAAGGGGGCAGCTACTTCATGCAGTATGATACTATATTATAAATAAACAAAAAACAGTAGGTTAGCGAGACACTATCAGCCTTCTTTCTGGATAAGACTTATTTAGCATAAACTGAACATATAAATAAGATGGGAATTGATTTTTCAAAATGAAAAGAACAAAAAGAAAATTGTACTTTTTGGGAAGGAAATACTTTGAATAAAAATGTATTACAACTCTTCACTTTACAAGTCTGGGGTCAAACTCAGAAACAAATCAGGTATAAGACTGAGTATGTGAAAATAATGCAGATTTAAACTTTTGTAATGTTCTATATCTATGTACTAGATGTTCAGCATGTTATTTTAAAGCCTACATGAGGAGTGGAAACTAAAAAAAAAGTCATGCTTAAAATGTTTTTCAAAACAAGCAAAAAAAAAAATCTCTTTTTAAACATACTCAAAAAATGCAACTATCATTGCTTCTTGCATACTGTGTGACTATGACTACCCTGAATTGATGTTAAAATACTAAAAATGTAAAATCTGTAAAACCTATGACACTGCATTTGTTGAATCTTATATACGCTGGCAAGTTTGTCAGTTATGATTATTACTGTCTGACATTTTCATATTATTTTCATAAGATATTACATCAGTAAGTTTGTACTGCCTCTGAGCCATTTCTTTGCCAACTCCCACTACAAAGTCATCTCAGAGAATGAAACTGAAAAATGACTGTGTCTGAGGAAATCAAGTAACATCTTGTATATGGAACACATAAGAGTCTACACCCAAATGTTGAAAATGGATGCATTAGGGTCATTTGTTGGCAGAGGAGAAAAAAATGTGCTTTAAAATAAACTTCATAAAAATAAATTACAGCACTTTTCTCAGTAAACTGCCATCAGCCAAAAATGGGCCATTAGGATGACAAGTATGGGTAAGACTGGATACGACACAGTAGCTGTATGCAAGAAAGCTCAGACTCAGTTATAGCCGAGGATGAGTAATTATATTCTTTATTTAGAAATAAAAATGGTTAATTAAAGTATGGATTTATTTTCTTTGTTTGCATTTCTGAATGGGACTCAGGTACATCTTAGTGTTCAGTAACAGTAAATATGTCACCAAGGGAACCCCCACTTGTGTCTTTCTCTGTGGTAGCAAGATTACAATTGTTATTTTTTTCCTTTTTATGAGAGGGAATGTATAAAATAAATCAGTTGATTAAGTTGACATTTCCTTCATTTTCCTAAATGTAAGAGGAAGACTAGGTGACAACCATTGCCTACTACATAAAGGTTTGTCACAATGTGAGTGGGCAACTTGCAAATGGTTTCATTACTGACCCAGAGTTACTGGATAAACTTATGTTTTATTGAGTTAGCAAACACCTGTAGCATTTTATTTGAAAGGATGTTATTTTAGAATTGTTCTTGGTGTATAAGTAGTATTTAGGGGACTGCTTTTTTGGACATTTTTAAGCTTTGGGATTGGTTGCTGCTCCCCACTAGAGGGTAAGTAAAGATAATAAATTATATTTTTCTAATCTTTAGGACAAAAAGTAAAAAAAAACGAAAGAAAAAAAAAACAGATCAGATACCATTGCTGATTACTGTATATGGGCAAATTTGTTATCTAGGATATTTTTCAGAATAGTCATTATGACACTAGTTACAGGTATCAACATTGTATATCTTGAATTTGAGCACTGAGTTGTTGAATGCCCACTGCATTCATAGATACACAGTTATTAAAAGAAAAGTGGAACTTCACATGTGATTTCATACTGAAATAGGAATTTCATTCATATTAGCTACAAAATACAGCAGAGAATATCAGCCAGTGTCATTACTAACAGCTGCTGAGGGAATGGCTGCCTGAGTGGTAAGAAAACAGGAAGGGAAAAGTTTATTGCTGCACCACAAAACAAACAATAATAGTAGTAGAGTTTATTGGTCTTGTAGTAATTTTATCTGAAGAAAAATGTCATGACAAAATGTCACAAACAGCCACTCTGATCAGCTGTTTTACTTTCAAAAACTTTGAATCTCAGATGCTGCATACATTTATTCCACTTTTCTTTGGTTTTAATCATCATCAACCACTTTTTTCCCATTTTTACATAGGTTCAGGGTACTATCTCAGCTGTTGCTAACTTTCTTAAGTACCATTCTCCTACCTTCTTTGACAGCCATGCTTAGTTGTTGCAAGACAACTAAGCATGGTCTGCAAGGCCATGGAATGTGTATCATTGTGGAACTCATAAACAAAGACATTGGTAATCTCCAAACTTTGGACCCCACCCTGTCCGGGTTTGTAAAAGGCAGATCATGTCACCTAAACCTGATAGACTTCTTTGAAGCAGTCACCAAAGCCATAGATGAGGGTAAGGTGGTTCACACAGCCTATCTAGATCTTGCCAAGGCTTTTGATACCATCCCCCACTCTGGAATTATATATAAACTCACTAAACTAGGTATAAATCCCTATGCCACAAGATGGGTTGCCAACTGGCTCATGGACAGAACCCACACTGTGAAAGTAGCAGACTCCAAATCTGACTTCAGACCAGTGACAAGTGGAGTACCACAGGGTTCAGTCCTGGGTCCTCTCCTGTTTGGTACTGAAGTGCAGGCTAACACAGAAGGTCTTTGGCTAACGAAGTTTGCAGATGACTGCAAACTGGGAGCCATAATTGAAACTCCTAACGATGTGGGCATCCTACAAAAGGGCCTCACAGAGACAGATGCCTGGTGTCAAAGTCATGGCCTGAAGCTCAATGCCAAAAAGTGCATTGTCATCCCCTTTGGTAAAAATTCTGTACCCATGAACTACCACATAGGTGGTAGTCTACTTAACACTGAAAGTATGATAAGAGACCTTGGGACACAGGTGGACAGTAGTCTCTCCTTTGATAATCACATCACCACAGTGGTCAGGAAATCCTTCTATGTGTCACACCTCATCACAAAAGGTTTTTCATCCAGAAAAAAAGAGGTCATTGTTCCCCTCTACTCATCACTCATTAGACCCATTATAGAGTACAGTGCCCCTTTTGGTAAGTACCTCACAAGACATCTACAACAACTATAGAAGCCACAGAAATACTTCACAAAGAGGATTACTGGCCTCAAACAAATACCCTATGCAGACTGTCCCAAAAAACTCCAGCTTTACTCCGTCACATATCGCCTACTCAGAGGCGATCTCTGCCTAACATACAAAGCTATGTCAAACCCAGAGCTGTTGGACATGCTCCACTTAAAGAAATCCCAATCCCTCTGAACTACAGGCTGTAGGGACCTAAACCTTGTCACCACAATAAACAGAACATGCTGGAGGGATAGATTCCTGTCCCAGAGATTTCCCATACTTTGGAACAGACTACCTATGTCAAACAGAGCTCCTCATTAGCACTCTTCAAGAAAAATCTTGGTGATTGGATGGGAAATAGAAAATTCACCCCGGGGATCACTTCTGTGGCTCTGCTTGACAGGGACACATGAAAATAATTTTCTTGTGTGGCGAAAGCCAGGGTACCTTTTTGGCTAGGCTTATATAGGCCCCAGGGCCAATATCCTAGTACCTACCTATGAACCTATGAAGCTAAGACTTTTCTTATGCAAACCATCCAACTACTGGATGGATCTTCACTTGTCCAATTTCCTGTTTCCTGTCTCACCGAAATCTGAGTTACCATATTGTCTTCTTCTTTCCTGTACATATGACCAAACCACTGTAATCTGTTCTACTTGACCTTCCATACAATTGGGTTACATTGTCTTTTGCTCTAATGTCCTCATTTCTACATCTGTCCCAATGTGCATATCTTAGTATCCATCTCAGGCACTTTATTTCCACTCACTCATACTACATCAGCTGGTCTGTCTTCACTGTCCAGATTGCTATGCCATAGAGAATCACTAGTTGCACACTGTTTAGTACATCTTACTCTTCAACTTCTTTGCCATTCTTCTGTCATATACTACTCATGTCAAATTGTGCACTTGGCTGCAGCATCTCTGATTCTAGCTTTGACCTCTGTACTCAGACTTCTCTTCCATCATCCTCAATCATTGTCCTCAACCACACCCCAGGTACTTGAAGCTTTTAATCTGTTCCACTATTTTCCACTTTTTCTCAATTTCTACATTTTTCTGATTCCTACCATCTGCTGCCACTCCCTTGTCTGTACTCAGTTTCATCTCATATTTCTGGTATCTGGCCTGTTTTTGTTTTTGTTTTGTTTTGGATTCAAGTACACTGTCATTAGCTGAGGTTCCTCTCAGATACTGGTTTAAGTGCCAAATAGTCTGCATACAGCAGTTTTGCTGATCTGCACCATCCATCCTGTTTGTTGATGTAGTTCATAATCAGTTATGAACAGGACTGAACTCGTTGGTGAACTCTGTTGCACACTGAATTCCTGCTTGAAACCCCTCTGTGAATCTAAGCACTGTTTATACTTAGTTCCTCTGCATAGTCTGCACTTATTATACTAATGTTCTCTGGACTATTGACTATTACAGGACTGCTCAAGCTATCTTTCATGTGAACATGCCATATGCTATCTCCCAGTCTAGGAGTGGCCAACTGAAATTTTTCCTCATCTTCAGATTCTTCTACACTATCTGTCTCACTGCAAACACTGTGTTGGTTGAACTGCATCCTGATCTGAAACTGAACTTCTCATGTCCCCTCTTTCTTTCTACAACTCTGCATTTTATTTCACTCTCTCCAGTACTTTCATGCAGTGTAACAGAAGCTTGATACCTCTGTATAGCTTGCAATTGTAAATATACTTTTTGTTCTTATACACTGTCACAAAATGTTTATTCTCCAGTCATCTGGGATAGATGTCTCATTCCAGACTGTAATGTGTAACTTCAGGAGTTCTCTCTCCCCTATATTTTGATCATAACTATAATAACTTCATTTGGGCCTCCTATTTATCCTGACTTCATTTTTGTTACTGCAGTTCATGCTTCTCCTATGGTGAGTTCTCCTTCATCTTTTATTAGTGGCTGTGCATGTTGCAGTTTGTTTGGGGTTATCTTAATTCAAAAGCTTTTTGAAGTACTCTGTCCATCTGGCCTTGCTATACTATGTGCTGGGGAGCAGATTGTTGCTGGTGTCCTTTACAAATGCAGTTTGCTAGCTTTCAAAATTATATTTCTTCCATTGCATCCAATAATGATTTGCTGTGCCATCAGCAGAGTCACTTTCCATAATTTGGAAGAGCTTTTCTGACAATTTGTTCTTTGCCATTGTGACTAGTCTCTTAGCCATTTTGTTAGGCAATCAGTATCCCTTCTTAGCCTGGTTTACTTCTTCTATCTCCCACTTCTTTCTGCATTCCTTTCTTTTAATATCTTCCTAGACGTCTGCATTCCACCATCAGCTTTCTATAGATACCTTATATCCATATCTCACATTTCCTGTTTAGAGATGCTGATATTCTTTTTAGACTCCACTTATTTCCTCTTCTTACTGAGGTATTAGAGCCATTACTATTTCTTTGAATTCCTGTGCTTTTACTCCAATCAACTTCCAGGTCATCAGCATAAACTCTGCTGACTGTAGACCCTTCTCTGTCCACTGTGTGCAACTGATTATTGGCACTCCTGGTTTATACTAGGGGTCAAATGTTTTACTAGTGATGATTTTGTAATCTCAGATATGACCCTTAAGGCATTTTCTTGCTAGTTGGAAGTCTGTCTGAGTTGCATGATTACCACTCTTGTATGTGATTTTGTGACTGTGTCTCTGTCTTGGTTTATCACTTGTTGGCCACCATTAAGCCATTTGCCAACCAGAAGACAAGAATAGCCTGCTTTTCTTTTATTATTTCTGTTACCTCAACTATGTGGAACAAGACAATCCTCACAATCTTAGTTTAAAAAAAGAAGGGTTAGTCCACAGAGAAACACTATCTTTGTGGAAAATAATGTAAGGAGTTTTTGCAGAAAGAGCCTAGAGTACAGAATTTTTTTGCTGAAGTTATAGCTACCAAGAATGTTGCCTTTTATGATAGAAATGTTAGGCAGATTTGTCTGAAGGGTCAAAGGATTTTGTGTCAAACTTTCAAGTACTACAGTAAGATCCAAAGCTGGTGAGGGATCTTTTATTGGAAGTCTTGGCAGAAAATTGCCTTCCATAAAAGCTTTACATAATCTAGAGGAAGCTAAGGAAAAAGATGTATTCCATGTGTGGAAATTTGAAATTGCTGCCAACTGAAATTTAATCTTACAGAAACTAGCAACATCTTTGAAAAGAGATGTCAAAAACTGAAGAATAGCTGAAACTGGTGCCAAAAAAGGATCAATGTCCTTATCTGATGTCCAAAAATTGAACTTTTTCCACTTGCTTCTAAAAACTTTTTTGGTAGAATCCTTTTGAGAAATCAAAATAATGTCACAAATTGGAGAAGAAAGCGTGAACTGTTTAATTATTACTGGAAGTGGAGAAACCATGCAGTCAACTTGAGGGCCTGAATCTTGGGGTGTTGAATCCCCAACGGGTAAGAGAAGGTATCCTGGGTGGGTTCCAGTATCCATGGAGGATAGTGAAGATGAGATCGTAGAAATGGCAACCCAACTTGCTGAGGCCAGAAGCTGGCAATGAGGATTATTGAGTTCTTCAATCTGCTTGCTTTCTGCAAAAATCTTGGAAGAGAGGATAAGCATAAAAGAGACTTAAGGGCCATCTCTCTGTGACTCCCCCTGAGGGCGGATCAGAGTGAAATAAGTTCTTGTTCTGCACTTGTTGTTGAAAGGAGTGGCAAATAGGTCACAGCAAGATTAGCCCAATGCCTGAAAATCACATTTGCTACCGACTGACTGAGAAATCACTCATGACGCATCAGAATGGATCTGCTTAGTTTGTCTGCAAGTACATTGTTTTTTCCCCAGAATGTTTATTCTAATCAGAAAGTGGTCTGATGAGATTGCCTGTTCCCAAATCCTCTTGGCCTCTGTGCAAAGGGGGTAATATTGGGTTCCTTCTTGTTTGCTGATGTGCCAGACTACAGTCATGTTGTAGGTTTGAACTGCAATAGTGCCCAAGGTAATAGCATCTTGGAATGCCTGCAATGCTAGAATAACTGCTCTCATCTCTAGAACATTGATATGCAACTTGGGTTCTTGGGGGGAACCATGTGCCTTGGACAGTTCTTGCCAAGAAATGCCACCCACCCCATGTGAGAGGCAACCATTGTTGTTGTGGCTATGGGGTTTGAAGTACAAAAGGTCTGCCAGAAAAAGACTGTCTGATTGTATCCACTGGCAAATGTGTTGCTTGCAAATAGGAATGAGCTTTACTTGAAAAGGCAGGAGTTGATGTAGAATGGACCACTGTACAGCCAGACCCTGTGATGTCCCCTCACTGGCCCTGTAATCAAGGAGCCTGCATCCTCACCACTGACACTGGAGAGAGAGATGTACACTTGGAACTTAAAAGCACACAGGACACACACTCAGCCCAAGGTCTGAGTGTCTCTATCTGTCTCTCCCTAGATTCCCAGTAAGGCTCCCCACTGGCATAGCTTCAAAGTTAAGTCCTCAGCTGAGTGTCCAAGCCATGTCCTCCACTACTCTCTCTGTGAAACTAGTGCTTTGTGTCCCTGCTCCGAGTAGCTGACACACACACACACACACACACACACACACACACACACACACACACACACACACACACACACACACACACACACACACACACACACTTTGATATTTGATTTGCACACATGCTAAGACACACCTGAGAAAGACTGGCAAAGATTTACTAACTATGCCCCCTTCTGCCCAGTCTATAAGAGAGTTATTACTGCCACCAGACACTCCAAAGCCAGCTACCTAAGGCTCTTCTTACAAGGGTACCCAATTATACTGAGTGAGATCAATATCATTACAAAAAGTATATGAAAATGCTCTCAGAACTTAAGTATTTTCCAAAAGGACCATCCACTGTGAAAAGTTTAAATATATTTAACAATAAAAATATTAAATATCTATTTACATTAAACACCATAGTTTTAGTCACAGTGAATATTAAAAATAAAACCGATGGAAAGTTTCACATAGTTATAGAAAAAACAGCACTTCTAATCTCACTATATTTTCCTGATTAATCTAAAATAATTACTGTTCCCTAGTTAAGTTATTTACTACTACTAGGCAAGATGATGTGGGTGAGGGACCTTCTAGTCAGGTTTCCAAGAAAAGACTGCCCAGAATGACTGAGAGACTTCTCAATATAATATCTAAACATGATTGCAGATTTGATTACACAATGACATCACATCTGATCAAATGACTCTGTTTCCCATGCTATCACTAGAAGCTGCTGTTTTTTTAGCAATTTTGTGTTACCATACATAAAGAGCTTTGCTTAGATCTCATGCAAGTTATAAACCATAAAATCATTTCAGTCTTCCTATAAGAATTATCAACTGTTCACTAGCACAGACATTGTCTCTCTGACTCCATTTAAAACTGTGGGATAACATCTTTATGGCTTAACCCATAAAGACATTTAATTTAAAAAATATTTTGAAAAGTCAGGTGGATTAAGATTAACCTCTTCACTTCCAGTATATGCCACTATAATGTATACATTTAAACAGTTACAGTAATGTAGATATATATATATATATATATATATATATATATATATATATATATATATATATATATATAAAATTTCCTACAAATCTTTTAGATATACAAATGACATATAATTATTTACAAATTTTCAGATAGCTGTGCTGGCATATGTTATAAATCCACTACCCTATTTCTCCTGGCAGAGCTGGCAGTACCTCCTGTCATCACACCCCTCCCCCCTTTGAAGAATCAAGGTAGTTTTTCAAGTGCCCCTTGAGAAACGCTGCTTGAGAGGAATGAGCCTATCTGGGAATATATTATCCCATACCCTGCATTGAGATTCCATCTGCCTTGGCATTGCTGACCGAACTACAGTGCTAACTAACTTCATATACCTGAAATTCTAGACTCCACCACAGTAACTTGGGATTTTGTTGGCTGGCAAGCTGTAGCCATGGATCCCCCTCAGACTCCTCCTACCTTCTACTGCAAATACTGAATACCAGAGCTTCACTATTATTGTAAGGTTTCATCATGTTAACATGGTACAGTTTGTGCCCCTGCCTCCTGCCTAGCAGTTCTACCATATATTTAACATCACTGACCTTCCATACCACTTTGAAGTGTCCCTCCCAAGCTGCCTGAAGCTTATTGTGTCTGACAGAAATGAGAACCATAACCTGCTGCTCCTCAGCGTATTCTCTAGCTTGAGCATTCCTGTCATACCAGACCTTTTTCTGTGGTTGGGCTCATGCCAGTTCTCCTGGGCCAAGCCCATGAGCTCACTGAGCCTTGTCCTGAGATTTTGGACATATGCCACAACAGAGTCCTTGTGGGAGTCACACTCATACTTCCACTCATCATGAATTAAATCTAAGGGTCCCCTCACCCTATGCTGATACAGCAACTCAAAGGGTAAAAAAATCTGGGGATTCCTGGGGTACTGTTATGTAAGCAAACAGCAGATGGGGCAAATATTTGCCCCAGTCTCTCTTAGACTGGTCTGCAAATGCCCGTAGAATGGTCTTTAGAGTAGAAGTTAACCTCTCCACAAGACCATTTGTCTGGGGATGGTAGGGGGTGGTCTTTAGTTGCTTCATCCCACAGTGTTTCCACAGAAAACCCAGTAGGTATGACATGAAATTAGCAGCTCTGACAGTCAGCATTTCTCTTGGGAAACCTACCTTGCTGAAAATCTCTAACAAATCATTTGACCCTTTTCTATCTTAATGGAGGACAGAGTAACTGCCTCAGGGTATCTAGTAGCATAATCTACTACCACAAGGATATAATTCTTCCCTGTGGGGCTTGTGGTACTTAGAGGCCCCACATGTCATGGGCTATGGCTAGAAGTGCCAGATGGTAGGATCTAGGCACTACCAACTGCTGCATTACCTCAACCTCTAGTCATCTCTCGGAGGTCGACTCTCTACACAACAACCCTTTGTTCCAGTACACAGACTCCCCTTTTCCTTGAGAATCAAGTGCCACCCTAGCTATCTCCCTCAAGATTCTTAGTGTAGGGTCTGAGAGCTGAGCCTGACTCAGTTCTACTTGTGTAACTCTTCCCAGTTCCCCTTCCACAGGAAGTATGGCATACTCTGACAGTGGTGCCTCACTGTCAGCCTGAGTACTACCATTTACCATTGTCCTTGCAGTCACTCTGTCCAAAGGAACATCAGTACCCACCAGCAGCTGTGGCTCACCTTTAGGATCACTGCTACAGTGTAGCTGTCTCCATGAAATAGCCGCACCATCAGCCTTGGCTTCAGGCGTGGTGTCTGTCTGGGTCTTCCCCAGGCTATGAGACCCACATGCTTTTCTCCAAGCCTGACTGTGTGTACCTGCATGCACACAAGGTACTGCATTATCAGAATCATTCCCTATCAAGACATCTGCAGGGATATTCTCAAACACACCTACTTGTTTGCTTCCTTTTCCCCTCTCCCAGTCAAGGTGAATTCTGGCCAGAGGCATTAGGAATGGGGTCCCTCCTAAACCTCTAACTTGAGTGGACTGCCCATGCAAATACTGTTTGTCTTTAACCACTGCAGGCTTCACAATGGTTATGACAGAGGTTGTCTCTCTCTTAGCATTGGCCTGTTTTCCATCCAGTAAGATAGAATATAACCTCCTGTGATAGTTTTGTACCCCTGTTGTCTCCAGACAACTAATCACTGGCATACTGTTATGCCCCCTTGCTGGCTCCCCCTCCTTTTTTACCCACCATGCCTCTGTGGACATATATATGCTACATGGCCCCATTGTTAACATTTAAAATATTTAACTTTTGATTCTGTCCATGTATGTGAACTAGTGTCTTCCACTGTTACTGGTGAATTCTGTTGGGGCGGTTTAGGCTGCCCACCATAGGTTCCCTTATATCTATGTACAACACTGGGTATCCCTTTCCTGTGCAGTGATGCCATGTTTGCTAAGTAGTGATCCCCCTTTTTCCCCAGCTCATCTGCAGAATTGCACTCTTGGTCTACCAACCAGATTTTCATGTTCTCAGGCAAAGTGCTAAGGGTGTGTTCCCTCACCAAAAGGTCTGCCAGCTATTCAAAACTGGTGACCTGAAAGGCATTCACTCACCTATGAAAATACGTGCTTAACTCAGCAATATAATCACACACACTTTCATGTGCCTTGCATCACTGCTCAAAAAACTTTTTTCTGTAAGCTTCAGGTGTTACTTAAAACACTCTAGTAAACAACATTCAAATTTTTCATAACTTAAACAATCAATATCAGGCAATTTAGAAACAGCAGTTACAGCTTTACCATTGAGTAAGGGGGTCAGGAATTTTGCCCAGAGTGCTTGGTCAACATTATACTGTTAAATACTCTTTCAAATATATGAATAAAGCTATCAAAATTATCACCCTCTGTAAATTGTGGAAGAAATTTAATGACCTTCATTGCTTCTGGGGTTTGGATTCTCCCTTCCCATTACCTCCATGACCCTGGTGAAGAGTCAGCATCACCCTCTCATGTTGACATTTGTTTCTCTTTTTCTTCAACCTCCAAATGCTGCAGTCTCTCTGTTGATACTAATTTGAAACATTTGGCCTCCAGTTTAAGTTTCTTTAACTCCAGATGTATTTTTAAGTCCTCTGAGGAAAAGCTGAACTGTCCTGTTTCTGAGGGCTGCACATTCCCCATCACCAGACTGATTGTCTTCCTGGAGCCTGGTCTGAGCTGTGACTAAGGCTGAAATCATTTTCTCTTTAGTCAGGTTAGTATACACCTGTCCTCTGGCTTCACACACCTTGGTCAAATGGATCTTTGTCAGCTTGCCATAATCCTCTGCTGACATTTTTTGCCTGCTCTCCCTGAGTAAACTAAACTAACGAAAAATAAGTAAAAACTGTTGTGATATGAAACTCTGAATGTTCACTGTGTGAGTGCTGAGAGAATGCACACCTTTAGTGACAACTGCTTACAGGCTAAAGAAGTTCAATATCCATGTCACTACTCACAAATACGTGACTTCCCCTCATTGGGCCAGTAATCAAGAAGCCTGAATCCTCACCATTAACACTGGAGAGGGACGTTCACTTGAAATACAATTGGATAAACTCAATATTTCCAAATGCAGACATCTCTGCATCAAGCACAATTTCCCTTCATACCTCTCAAGTGTACCTCATTACGAGGAACGTACCTCATTTGGGGTCTTAAAAAGTTGGTGTTCCTCAAAGTTCCACATTGAAAGAGTCTGTCACACATTCAGTGTTAGGAATTTTTTAAAGTGAAATCCATGATAAATAGAAATTAATTATATTAATTCATTAAAGAACCTTTTTTATAAGTAAAACCAGCATATTTTAACCATCCTATGACCTTCCTAATTGAAGTTGTTGGTAAGCTGTTAGCAAGTGCTCCACATTTTGCCCATTTGTTCCACATTATGAAGGTGAGTGTTCCTCATTTTGGAGATGGAAGGTTGATAGCTATGTTTCCCTTAAGACCATACAGGGCAAGCACTCAGCCTGGGATCTGGGTGTCTCTATCTGTCTCTCCCCAGGTCCCCACTAGGGATCCCTACTGGCACAGTTTCAGAGTTAAGTTCTCAGTCGAGTGCCCAAGCCAAGTCCTCCACCACTCTCTCTGTCAGTGCTTTGTGTCCCTGCTCCAAGTAGCTGACACACACACACACACACACACACACACACACACACACACACACACACACACACACGCTTTGAGATTTGTTTTGCACACACACAACTGGGAAAGACTGGCACAGGTTTAACTATCTATGCCCCCTTCTGCTTAGGCAATAATGTAGTTATCACTGCCACCAGGCACTACAATGCCAGCTACCTAAGAGTGAAGTCAATATTAATACAAATGGTAATGTTGATGAAACATAGGATCATAGAAAGTTATTAGGCTAATGGCCCTAGGGTCCTTACAAGGCTAGCCAAGTTATATCCTTATTTCCAAGATCAGCACCTAATGCATGTGTCTAAGAGGGACACAGGTTGAATCCCCAGGGTGACTTTACAGTCACCCATCCAACCATCCAGACTGCATTTAAAGAGGGCCAGTGAGGTGCTCTGTTTGACATGAAGTGGGAGTCTGTTCCAAAGGTGCATTACCCTCTGGGAGACAAATCTGTCTTTCCAACAGGTTCTACTAATGTCACATACCAGGTTCATATGTTCATATGTGTTTACTGGGCTAATGTCCAAAATGTCATTTTTAAGCCTAGCCATGCATCCCAAATCTCTGATTTTCTGATACCCTAAATAAGTGTAAGCATGTTTTTGGGAGATTAAACACTTACAACCACGGGGGAAATGAAACATTTACAGGTTGCTTGTGTCCATTAGAAACATAGGTGCCAAACCAGGGATGAATTTCCTGTTCTCCATCCAATTGTCCAAGTTGCAGTTGAATTGGGTTAGGGAGGAACTCTGCTTCACATGAATGGGAAGCCTGTTCCAAAGATGGGACAGTCTCTGGAATACATACCTGTCTTTCAAGCAGGTCATATTTATATCACAGGCAAGGTTTAAGTCTTTAGAACAGGTAATTCTAGTGCTGTTTGTTTTGTGGATATGCAGGACATCCACCAGAGTGGGATCTGACAATGCTCTGTATGCCAGGCATAGATCTCCCCTCAAAAGCCTGTAGGAGACAGAATACAAGGATAGGGCCTTGGGGCTGTCTGCATATGACATTTTACTTATGACCAGTATTCTTTTAGTTAGAAACCTCTGTGGATGTTCCAATTGTTGGATATGCCTGATTAGGTACATACCAAAGGGGGCACTGTACTCAATGATAGGTCTAATGAATGCCGAATACAGTGGAACTATGATTTCCTTGGACTTGATGACATACCTTTGTTTGTAAGTTGTGCAACATAGAATTATTTCCTTACTACTGTAGACACGTGATGGTCAAAGTCTAGATTACTATCTGTATGTGTCCCTAAGTCTGTCACTACTGGGTCAACTCTAAGGGGTGTGTTGTCAATATGATAGTTGCCAGGGGTGAATGACTTCCCAAAGGATACTATTATGCATTTCTTGGTACTTAGTTTTAGTCCATGGCTCTGACACCAGTTGTTTGTCTGTGTCAGCCATTCCTGGAGAATGTTTGTGTCAGTGTGGGATTCAATGACAGCTCCTAATTTGCAATAATCTGCAAATTCAGTCAGCCAGAGTCCACTGACATTGGCCTTGACTTCAGAGAAGTAAATGCCAAAAAGGAGTGGTCCAAGGGCTGATCCCTGATGGACTCCACTTGTGACTGGCCTGTTTGTAGAGGTGGACTCCCCAATTCTAACTTCCTTGGTCCTGTCGGTGAGCCAGTTGGCTATCCACTGGGTGACATATGAGTTTGTATCTAACCTCCTGAGTTTGTCAACAGTGCCTGAGTGGGGCAGGTCAAGGTAGGCAGTGTGAACCATTTTCCCTCATCCATTGATTTGGTTACCTTCTCAAAGAAGTCCACCAGGTTGAGCAGCATGATATGTCCTTGACAAAGCCAAACTGGGCTGGGTCTAGTGTCTGGAGGTTTACTAAATCTCACTTGATCATTTCCATGATAATTCTTTCCATGGCTTTACATATAAGACTAGTGAGACTTACGGGTCTGTAGTTTCCAGGGTCTGTTGATGGCCCACCTTTGTGTAGAGGGATGACTGTTGCTGTTCTCCATTCATGAAGAATGAAGCCTGTTTGGAGGCTACAGTTAAATAGTAATTCCAGAGGCCCTGACAGGTCATGTCGCATGCTATTTAGAAGGCATCCTGGGATACAGAACACATTTTGTTAAGGTCTTTAGAGTGAGTAACCCGTGTACCATTTGACTTGCAGGGATGCAGCATTTCCAATAAAGCAGGGGCAGAGATTGGCTATATGCAAGGCAGAGATTGCCTCTGAGTAGGCTCTATGAAACAGAATAAAGCGATTGTTATTTCAGATAATCCACATAGGACAGATGCTGAAGACCTTGAATTTTCCTTGTGAGGAACCTTTGTGATTTTTCCAATTGCTGCAGGTGCTTGGAAAGGTACATACCAAAAGTGGGATTGCACTCAAATATTGGCCTAATGAGGGAAGAGTACAGGGAGATTATAACTTCTTTTTTCTGGAGGCAATGCCCTTATTGATGAGATGAGCAATATAGAATGCCCTTCTTACCACTGTGAATGAATGGTGATGAAAGGCAAGATTGCTGTTAATATAGAATGCCCTTCTTACCACTGTGAGTGCATGGTGATGAAAGGTAAGATTGCTGTCAACCTGTGTAGCCAGGTCACTCATTGCTGAGTGCACACTTAGGATGTTGCTATTGATGTGGTAATTAGCAGGAACATCACTCTTACTGAAAGGGATGATGATACATTTTTTTTTGCATTGAGTTTAAGGCCATGAATTTGGCAACAACCACTTCTTTGTGTAAGACCCTCTTGTAGAATGTTGACATCATTAAGAGATTCTATGACCACTCCCAGTTTGCAGTCATTAGCAAACTTTGTCAGCCACAGAAACTTTAGTTTACGCTGTACTTCGTAGAAATAGATTCCAAACAGTAGAGGTCCCAGAACTGATCACTGTGGAATACCACCAGTTACAGGTCTGCTGTTGGAGGTGGACTCCCCTATTTTAAATTTATGTGTTCTATCAGTGAGCCAGTTAGTGACCTATCTGATGATATAAGGGTTGATACCTAGCTGGGTGAGTTTGTCAATGATGCCTGAGTGGGGGATAATGTCAAAAGCCTTGGCTAAGTCTAGGTCGGCTGTATGCACAGATTTCCCCTTGTCTAGGGGCTTGGTGACTGTCTCAAAGAAGTCCACCAGGTTTAACAGGCATGATCTCCCTTTGACAAATCCAAACTGAGAAGGGTCAAGTGTTTGGAGATTATCTATATCTTTTTTGATAAGGTCCATGATTATGTGCTCTATAGCCTTGCAGATAAACAGCAAGGCTTTCAGGACTGACCATAGTTATCATCAAATAAGTATATGCAAATACTATCAAAACTTAAATATTTTTCTAAAAGGACCAGCCACAGTGAAAAGTTTAAATATATTTAATAATACATAATAAAAGAACATGAAACTATTAAATATCTATTTACAGTAAACACCAACATTTCAGTCACAGGGAATATTAAAGATAAAACAGATGGAAAATTTCACACAGTTATAAAAAAACAGTACCTCTAATCTCACTATATTTTCCTGACTAATCTAAAATAATTACTGTTCCCTAGTTAAGTTACTTACTACCACAAGGCAAGATGATGTCGGTGAGGGTCTTTCTAGTCAGGTTTGCAAGAACAGACTGCTCAGTCTGACTAAGACAATTCTCAATATAATATCTAAATATTATTTCAGAGTTGATTACACAATGACATCACATCTGGTCATCTGACTCTGTTTCCATGCTATCACCAACACTAGAAGCTGACAGGATTTTAGCAACTGCGTATTACCACACACACAGACAGAGCTTTGCTCAGATCTTGTGCAAGTCTTAAAACCATAAAATCATTTCATTATTCCTACAAGAGCTACCAACTATTCTCTAGCACAGACATTGCATCTCTGGCTCCATTTAAAACTGTGGGATAACATGTTTGGCTTAACCCATAAAGTAATTTAATTTTACGAGTATTTTGCAAAGTCAGGTGGATTAAGTTTAACATCTTTACTTCCAGTATATGCTGTTACAATATAAATATTTAAACAGTTACAATGATGCATGTGCATCTATTTTCCTTCCATCAGGGCACACTGTTGATACATGTTAACACAAACAAACCTTAGAAATACATTTTCATCACCAGCATCTGTACAAATCAGTTTGATATACATATGACATATAATTGTTTACAAAATTTCAGCTAGCTGTGCTGGCATGTGTTACAAATCCACTGCCCTATTTCACCTGGCATGGTTGGCAGTACATCCTAGCATCAGAGGGCCCACTGGAGAACTTGCATAAAGAAGCATGCTAGAGGAAGTAGCACTATGGCAGCTACCACTGATCCCAGAGTTTGAAACCCTCATCTTGGTGAGGGAGATGAATGAGAGAGGATAGCCTGAACCTGATTATTGATAGAGATAATGTGATGGATAGGCAAGGATGCTATTTGTGTAGATGTGTCTAAAACTGCACTCGTAACAAAAGATTTCCTGGTTTTGAACTGTGCAAGTTTCAATTTAATGAACAAGTAGTGGGAAATCTGGAGCAAATAGTCCTTGCCCTGCTGAAGTTGACCTTTGGATGGGGTGGTCAGAAGCCAATTGTCTAGATTTGGAAACACCTGGAATCCCCTCAGTCTCAAATGAGCTGCAACTACTGCCATGCATTTGGTAAACACCCTGGGGACTGTGGTGAGTCCAAAGGGCAGAGCTCTGTATTGGTAATGACCGGCTACCAGCCAAAAGCAGAGATGTCTTCTGAATCATCTATCTATTTTGATATGATAGAATGCATGCTGAAGATCTACAAAGCACATCCAGTCATCCTTGTGTAGAAAAGATAGAATGGACTGAACTGTGACCATTTGGAACTTTGCTTTTTTTGCATACTGGTTCAATTTGCTTAGATTCAAAATGTGTCTGAGGTCTCCTGTTTTCTTTGGCACTAAAAAAAAATGTGAATAAGTTCTGATTTCTATTTGGTTTGGTGGGACCTTTTGGATGACTCTTTTTTCTAACAGCTTTTGAATTTTTGTGTTTCGGCCTTCCAATGACTGGGTGGTATATTAGGAAGTGTCTTCCTCTGATGATGAGAAATTTGGGAAAATGGTATAAAATATCCTTAGCACACATGAATCGTGTGATATTTGTCCAGGCATCTAGATGCAAAAGGAATCAACTCCAGACTGTTTCCAGAGAAGAACAGTCAGGCAGCACTTCAGAAGTGCTGATAAGGCCTATCCAAAAAGGAATCTTTAAAGCCATGGTTTTGTAGGCTTCTTCTGCCTCTAAAATGATGTCTGCAATTAAAATCCCCCACTCTGCCTCTGGAGAAATTCTCTCCCATGTGAATCTTGGAATGGACCTTGAGATTTATGGAACCACATTTTCTTACTGCCTCCCTGTTTTCTAGAGAAGGTCCACTGAGGTGCAAAGGTAGCTGAGGCAAACACCCAGTTTCCAATGTTGTTTTGAAATCCTCAGCAGACATGGACTCTGTGAGAGCACTTGAAAGTTCTTTAGTCAAATTTCTCTGAAGTCTAGTGAAATGCAGCAGAAAGATAAGTGCCCTCACTGCAAAAGTAGCTGCAACATACACCCACTTTCCAAATCTGTCCAATGCTCTTCACTCTCTATTGGATGGATGAACAGTAGAGTTCTGATTTGCTAGCTCTTTCTTAGTGGCTGCCCCAACCACCATAGTGTTAACTTGGACTCATTTGCTCCAGTGGGGTCTGTCTGCAGGTGGGTCTATATTATATAAGCGAATGTACTGAATTGCGAATGCTATACAATTGACCAACAATCCCCGAATACCCAAAATGGTGAACACATAGATCAGCCATTTTTCCCCAGGGAAAAAAATTGCTGATCCGTACAAAAAAAAAATCAAAATTGCTGATCCGTACAAAAAAAAAATCAAAACACAACATAAAGTGGGAGGAGGGTTCACCCCACACCCCCTACTTAAATATACCAGCTCTGAGATTGCACCACAGTGGAGGAAATGGCAAAGTCCCAAAAACAGCCCAATGATTTTTTTTTTCCTTAGGAAAAAAATCGCTGTTACGTGCTTTCGGTATTTTGCTATTTCACATAAAGACGTTTGACTAAACAGCATTCGCAATTCATTGCGTTCACTAAAATAATAGGGACCTGTCCGCAGGTGGTGGCAAAAATGTGTCAGGGCACTTGAGAATGGCCTCAACAGTAACTGGCTCCTTCCAGGCCCAGTGAGAAACCAGGTCAAATTCCTTCATCCACTGGGAGGGGTGACCCAAGATGGAGATGGGCCAGAACCAAAGACCTCTAAGAACACCGATTCTTCAGGAGAAGGAATTTGGGACCTGACAGACACTCACCCATGTATGAAAATAAGTGCTTAACTAAGCAATATAATCACACGCACTTTCATGTGCCTTGCGTCAATGCTCAAAAACTTTTTTCTGTAAGCTTCAGGTGTTAACTTAAAACATTCTAGTAAACAACATTTGACTTTCTCATAATTTAGCAACCAACAATAATTGTGGCACTAAGGATAAATGATTCACTTAAAACCAAGGAATATGTTCAAAAAAACATAAAAGTGAATCAAGCAATTAGACGATATAAAAATGTATTAAAATTACTACATCAGCGCTTTCACAGTTGAGACACTGCTTCATCAGATGTTCAAAAGTTTTAACTCATACATATGCTTTAAATAATACACAGCATTAGACCAACCCAAGGCACATGAAGGTGTATGTGATTATATTGCTGAGTTAAGCACTTATTTTCATATGTGGGTGAATGGCTATCAGGTCTCAAATTCCTTCTCCCAAAGAATTGGTGTTCTTGGAGGTCTTTGGTTTTGGCCAATCTACATCTTGGGTCACCCCCCCGTTGGACGAAGGAATTTGACCTGGTTTCCCACCAGGCATGGAAGGAGCCAGATACTGTTGAGGCCATTCCCAAGCACCCTGACAAATTTTTGCCACCACCTGCGGACAGGTCCCTATTATTTTAGTGAATGCAATGAATTGCGAATGCTGTTAGATTTGACTAAAGAACCTTCAAATACTCTCACATAGTCCATGTCTGCTGAGGATTTCAAGACAACATCCTCTCAACTGGCCACTCTTTTATCCATGTCAAATGCTTCAATAAGGTTAATCTCTCATACAGCTAAAGGTACCTCATGAGCAGCCAGTTCAGACATCGCCATAAGGAGACATGCCTGGATGTGACTATGCAACTTTATGCAGCCTTTTGAGACATCTTTTATTAATGCCCCATTCTACAGCATTTCCTCATTTGGGCCATCAGTAAAAGAGACTCTTACCTTCAGGAAAAAAATGGAAAGAACCTGTCTGCCATAGGAATCAAGTTTTCTACACCTCAGTGGACCTTCTCTAGAAAACAGGGAGGCAGTAAGAAAATGTGTGCTCATCTATGGAAGCAGTCTGGGGTTGGTTCTTTTTGCATCTAGATGCCTGGACAAACATCACAAAAGATTCATGTGTGCTAAGGATAATATCCTTACTGTGCCAGTAGGGATCCTTAGTGGGGACCTGGGGAGATACAGACAGAGACAGACAGATCCTGGGCTGAGTGCTTGCCCTGTGTGCTCTTAATGGAAATTGTGTTGATGCACTTGGGGGGGGGTGATCCAAGATGTAGATGGGCCAGAACCAAACACCTTGAAGAATACAGATTCTTCAGGAGAAGGAATTTGGGATGACCAACTGCCTTTGTACATCAGGATCTCTAGATGTAATCTTGTGGTGATCTGAGGGAATCCTTCTCCTTCAACAAAATCTGTCTCTTCCATGAGAGACTCCAAGATGGAGTCTATATGTCTCCTTATACACATCCTCTTCTGGGAAAGCTCTTCCATGGGATGTTCTGGAGACATGTCAAAAGAGTAGGAAAGCTCCTCTACTGGAACTGTCTGAAGGCCTGTTAGAAATGGCTATCCCTCTGGAATAGGCCTGACTGACTCAGAGTTCACAACCGAAGGAATTAAAAAAGTAGGATCCAAAAAAAGAGAGGATGAAAACAGTTCTATCTGAAGAGAAAAAGCACTTTCTGCCACCTTGAAGGCCAAGGGACCAGGAGACACCACCTGAGGACAGTAGATCACAGCTACCCCCAGATCTGAGCCTCAAGGGGAAAATCAGTCACAAACTGTCTAGGGGCAAATCTCTGAGGGGGGAGATGTTTGCAACAACACTGGAGCTGAACTCACCCCCCTCAGACTCGACTGGAGGAGAAAACTTTCCTCTGATATAATGCCAAAAATCTCAGAGATTTCAGACGCTGGGGCTCTGAAACCATGCTTTGGATTGGAGAAGGAGATAGAATGGACTTAGAGTGTACACTCACGGATCTGGTTAAGGACAGAGTTGGCAGGAGCCCCATCTGGATCAAAGACTTGAGAAACCTGTGTATCATCCTATCCACATCTGTCTCTGATAAACTTCTGGAGCACCTAGACGATACAGTGGAAGGACACCTGAAGTATTTCTTAGAAGTTTGAAACAATTGTGCAGGCAAGAAGGGTCAAGTGGGCTTTACCATAAACTCAGTAGTTCTGCTCCCGTGAGAAATACTTGGCTTTGGATCCAAAGGCTTAGGATCCAATGAGGAAGTCATTGCAGATGAGGAGGTAATTATCATAGCCAAATCCTTCAGATCCAGAGAAGGCTTTGGATCCAATAATTGGGTAAGAGCTCTCAGATCTGAGGATGTTGGATCCGTAATTTTTCTGACTTTTTCTTCTAGGCTCTGAAGAGGACTGGGGTAGACATTGGCAGACACCTTTTCTTGGGCTCTGAGGAAGCTGCTTTGCCAGATTTTTTGTGGGGGTTTCAACCCCAAAAGATGAAGGAGCAGGTAGCAAGCCTTTCAAAATAAGCTTATTATGCCTATCGCATAGAACACTGAATGACTACTCAAAGTACTGGACCTCCTTTGTGACCATCAAACATTTAAAGAGGACATTCTGGGCACTTGTTCAACATGTGACAAATATTATGTGGGAAAACCATTTTTAAATTACAGATAGATCTAAATAACATTTGGAACCAGACACCTCAATTCAGACATTCTTTTCTGAATGGTCCATGGATCTATACACATGGTAAAGATTGGTAATTCCATTACACATTACATATTATATATATATAATATTTTTATCTCCCAACAATAGACTGTCGGCAGATTTGTTATGTTGGGTCCAGTACTTTGAGTAGTGAAGGGTATTTGTCAAGACAGGATCACTAGTGTTCTATGCTAGGTTTGATCAACATAGGTACACCATCTACTAGGTGGTCAAATAGGAACATAAATATGATTCATCCAAGTCATAAGATAATATTTCCATGTATTTGTCTTGTTATATATTAATGGTTATTCACATTAGAACATTTCAAATCAATGCTTTATTATGCCTATCAGCCAAAGCTCTCAGGTTAAAGGTAGAGCATACTGTACAGACCGTACTTAGGTGATCAGAACCAAGGCAATAAATGCACTCCTTGTATGCATCTGAGTTTGTGATTTCATGCCCACAAGAAGTGCATTTCTTAAAACCTGTTGGTTTCTCTGTCATAGTTACAGAAAAGGAGTGCCAAACCTGTAACGACAATCACAAAAAAGTAAACAAGAACTTTTTTTTTTGAGGAAGAAATAGAGAGTTACTTGAGAAAGAATTTGCCAGCAATTTAATTATTAGAAATACCCTAGAAAGTGAAGGGTATGAAGCACTTACCATAAAGAAAGGGTAAACATAATAAATATGATATGAAAAGAAGATATATAGCAGGTAAAGGGGAAAATGTGCCAACAATGGTATGAGAGAATACTTAATAGAAAAAGGTTAATAGGAGGGTCAAAAAATCCCTAACGCCAAAGGCAAGTAAGATGGAGGTTGTAAAAAAAAAATGTTAAGGTTTAAGAAAAAAACTACAGAAATTTTAGTACCCAATAATAAGAAAAAAACTTGCTTGCAAATGCTTGAGAATGGAACCTACATCTAACCATTATAGCAGCAAATGAGATCTGAGATAATAGGGATAGTGTGGGGCATTATGAGTAGAGAAAGGAGCTCAAGAGTTGGATACAAAGTCTGTAGTATGCAGCCAAGTCAGATCTGAGGATAGGATCTGAACCCATAAGTGAAAAAGAATGAAAAGGACAGCATCAGAGCTGTAGTTTTAGATGAACTATTTTTTTATATTGTTATTAATATTACCTGTCCTTGCATCTTCCTGATCAGATTCAGAATATCAAATCTCTTCAGGAAAAGAGTAGTCCATCTTTATTTACCAGAAACTGCTTTAGAAGTAGGATCAATAGCATGATTTAAACCTTGAGCGAAGCCCAGGAAACTACTCGTAGCCAAAGAAAATTGAGAAAGACTAGATACATGCTTCCTTTTCTGTTTCTTTTTGAGAGGAAAAATCGGTCCAACAGTGTTACTAATGGCAGCAGCAGCTCCCACAGGGATGGCCACAGTATTCTTTTCCAACAGGGAGAACTTCTCTGCTCCCTCTCCCGGGATTTACAACAGTGGCTCTCTCTTCCTCACTGATGAGATCCCAGTAGCCACAGAGGACATGTCTAAACCCCACTCCATAGTGGCTGTGGGTGTTACATCAGAGGGATCAGGGTGATAGATTAGTTGTTTGCTGTACAAAAAATGGCACATCAGAGCCACCCATTTGCAGCTGAGGCAAATTGATAGCCTTCTGTAGTGGCAAAGATTGTTTGCTTTTTTTTTTTTTCTTTTTGTGGCTGGAAAAAGAACTGAAATGAAAAATAGTTGCATGACCACTGAATCATACACCAATGCACTGCACAAACATGTACACAAATGCATGGATCTCGCCATACCCAATAGAACCAAGACACTCTCCTCCAAAAAAAGGAAGCCAATCTGGTGGTCCCCTGCCATAAACAAACTCTACAACAGAAGGAAGAAACTGATGCAGAATAAGGTGAAGTCACAAGACTGGAAAAACTCCCTTATCAGCCTCAACAAAAAATTGAGATCCCTCATTAAATCCTCTAATGCTAGCTATGAAAACAGAATTGCAGCAGATAGTAAAGACAACCACAAGACCTTCTATAGTTATGTAAAGAATCTCCATAGCAATACCCAGATTTGTTCTGAGCTACTGCACAATGGTACCTTCTATACCGAGCCAACAGATATTGCCAGTATACTGGCCGACAGATTCAGTGCCAACTTTACAACCTCCCCCACCCAAAGGACAAATCACAATACAAGTAGATTGCCAGGCACCCAGTATTACTGATGCACAGGTTAAAACAGCACTGTCCAAGGCCAAGAATACAGCTTCTACGGGACCTGGCAATAACCCTGGCTGTGTTCTACGTGAACTACAGAGTGAACTGGCACCTCACCTGTGTGCCCTATTCAGTCACAGCCTCACCTCAGGCTTTGTCCCTACCAAATGGTGCACTGCTACAGTCATTCCTCTCCACAAAGGAGGAGCTACTACAGACCCTTGGCACTATCTCCCCATTAGCCTGATGAGCCTGAGATGCAAACCTATGTAACGCATCATCATGGACCTAATAAACAAGGATATAGGGAATCTCCAAACTCTGGATCCCACACAGTTTGGTTTTGTGAAGATTAGATCATGCCTGCTCAACTTGGTCGACTTCTTTGAGTCAGTCACCAGAGCTGTGGATGAAGTCAAGGTGGTTCATACAGCCTACCTTGATCTAGCCAAGGCTTTTGATACTATTCCCCACTCAGGAATCATAGAAAAACTCACTAAGCTAGGCCTCAACCCCTATATCACTAGCTGGGTTGCAAACTGGCTCACAGTGTGAAAGTAGCTGACTCCAAGTCAGACTGCCGACTAGTCACGAATGGAGTTCCACAGGTTCAGTCCTGAGTCCTCTCCTGTTCGGTATCTACTTCTCTGAAATCCAGGCCAACACAAAGGGACTCTGATGTACAAAGTTCGTAGATGATTACAAATTGTAAGCTATTATTAACTGCCCAAGTGATGCTGACATCCTACAGAATGGCCTCACTGAGACCAATGACTAGTGTCAAAATCATGGCCTTAAATTCCATGACAAAAAATGTGTCGCTATCCCCTTTGGGGAAAATCTGGTTCCCATGAATTACCACATTGATGGTAGTCCATTGAACACAGAAAGCGTTATAAGAGATCTGGGAACACAGGTTGATAGCAACCTCTATTTTGATCACCATATTGCACTGTGGTCAGAAAGTCCTTCCATGTAGCACATCTCATTACTAAGGGTTTTGTATCCAGGAAAAAATAGGTCATTGTCTCCCTCTACTCTTCCCTCATTAGGCCAATCATCGAGTACAATGCCCCATTATTTGGCATGCACATCTCTAGACACTTACAACAACTGGGAAGACCGCAAAAGTACCTCACAAAGAGGATCCTAGGTCTTAAACACTTGTCCTATATGGACAGACTCAAAAAACTCCAACTATTCTCTGTCTCATATCGCCTACTTAGAGGCAATCTCTGCTTGACTTACAAAGCCATGTTTGACCCAGCTCTGCTAGAAATGCTACAGCTAAAGAAATCCCAATCCCTCTGCACCACACGCTCCAGAGACCTCAACCTCATTACCACAATTAATAGAACATGCTGGAGGGACAGGTTCATAACCCAGACTGCCTATGCTATGGAACAAACTTCCCATACATGTCAAGCAAAGCACCTTGCTGACCCTCTTCAAGAGAAATCTTGATGAGTAGATGGAAAACAGAAAATTAACCCCGGGGATAACTCCAGTGGCTCTACCTGACAGAGGCAGTGGGAACTAAGGTCAGGTGGCACTATGCCAGAGTAATCCTATGGCTAGGCTTGTAAAGGCCCCAGGGCCATTAGCCGAGTACACACCTATGAACCTATGAACCTACGAACATGGAACTTCTGGTTTGTTCCATGGTCAAAATGAAAATTATGCTTCTTTTCCAAGGAAGAAGAGGAGCAGTTATCAGTAAATACTACCAGTCCAAAAAAGTTACTTTTTTGACAGAAACCCATACACAAAAAAACACTTTAAAACACTATGGCCTCCTACAAAAGTAAAATAAACACAATTTCTCCACAGAAAAAAATGTGACCATTTCCTTTACAGCTCTTTTAATTTGACAGAAAAAAAAATAAGAGCGCTGTCTAAAAGTATGTTACAATCTGGAGACAGTCAATTAAAACACAACACTCCTAGCATTAAAATAACCTTCCTGAAGAGGAAATTAATAAAACATACAAAATTTGGAAAATGGAAGTTTTTTCCTCTGAAGAGAACTTAGCTGCTCAGCACAGTAAAGCACAAGGCAACCTCAAAAGACTCACAGGAGCATGCTCTTCAGTACCAGTAAAGCTCGTAAGGGCTTCCCACTCAGACTTATGTTATAGTCAACTCAACTCAAACTGTCTGACAGTTTGGACACGTGGAAGGTGCCCTGAAGCTTTGGAAGCTGGATGGCTGTTATATATATATGTTATATATGGCAAGATAATACCCATATAGTGACAAACATCTATTTTTGGCTGAGCACAACGTGAATAGGCTTCCTATTCACATGAAGCAGAGCCCCTCCCTAACCATCTTCAAGCACAATCTGGACCACTGAATGGGAAATCACAAATTCACTCCTGGGGTGCTAACTATGTCCCTTAT